>NC_036455.1:12432565-12732565 GCF_002775205.1 Xiphophorus maculatus | reverse complement strand
AATACTAAACTAACCCAAAGGGAGGTTTTCTTAAATATCTTAGATATTAGATGTGACCTAAATAGATGTTAAGAAGGAAAAAGAACAAAAGTGCATTTATTTCAAAAGCTTTCTGAGATCTACTCTAACAGAATCAGGTTATTGACTTCATCATGACATGTATTGACAAAACTTCATAACAGCCTTTGGGCAATATTCATTGCATTTAGACAATCTGAGAATAATCATATGAAGGTTAAACAATATTTTCAGTTTAATCTAATTTATTGAAGGAATTTTGCACAGTGTGGATCAGAGTATAAATATAATAATTTGTTGTACTTCAGTTTTCTTGGTTTGAGGTGTTATGCCCATGTCGACAAGTAGTTTTTATTCCAAAAACAGTCTGATTAAAATGTGGACAGTGACTTTCAGTACTCGATTTTTACTTTTGGTAAGCTGTAAATGAATTAGACTTTTGAGTTACAAATAATCCCCCCTTAGTGAGAGATTGTTGGTGGGTAATCTTCTGGAGATTACAGGACTTGTTGACAGATAAACTTTTCTTTAGAAGCTGTTTTGTTGCCTCGTCAGCAACAAACTGACTGGAGAGCAACAGAAAACAAATCTTGGTCCTTCTTCTGGAAAATTGAAAAAAGTCTCTGATAAAACCTTGATATTGTTTTAAAGCTGGAAATGTAACCGTCTGAGTTTTTCCTCTGGTAACTTTCCTCTGAGCTCTTTTTGTTCCTTCTCCATCTTTTATCAGCGCCCTTTATTTTCTTTTTGTCTTAAATCCCCTCAGTCACTTCTCTAAGAATCTACCTCGTCTTTCTTCTCCCGGTCTCTGATCTTCTCTGCTCTCCCTGCAGTCTCTTCTCGTCATTTCCACTTGTCAGGCTAAAAGGAGCAGACAAATGGATGGACAGATGAATACCCAGATCTGCGGAGGGGCACATGGAGTGATGGAGTGATGAAATGAAGATGTGGCGGTGCGTGACAGAGCTAAGCTCAGTCTAGTTCAGGGCTAGGAAGGAACCAGAGGAGTCAAAAGAGAAGGGGAAAGACGAATAAAAGAAGATAAAAGGGAGAATTAGATGGTGAAGGAGGATTGATTTAAATCTCTATTATATCATCCACAGTGGGGGTTAATAATCCATGAGATATAATGACGAAAATTGTGTTTTTCATTGCCATTTGATAAAAAACAATGGAGATTAATGCTTTTTCCATGAAAGCTTTTTTTATGTTTTGCTTTGAACACCCACTAAGCCTAAATCACACATAATCTATCTGGTGAAAAAAGAAGCACTTTATCATTTGCTTTCTTTCTGGCAGAGCTGGAGAATTCATCGATTGTTCAGGCTCTTGTCCTTTATTTACCGTGTCGACGAGCATTAAGCCTTCACACAGCATGCTGGCACTTTGCAATAAGAATGGCGCTGGTGTGTCATCAAAGTGGCCAGGAAAGGAAAACAAGATTTTCATTCCAGGCCAAAACATTAATATCAGAAGTAGGCAGGCACTGTCTACTTCTGATATTAACTTCACTCAACATTTAACACTGTCAGCAGATTTAATAATATCAGCACCATAATAGGTTAATTTTGGTTGATTTCAAGGGGAATAACAGATTTATCTTCATTGTTCAGGTGGCCATATGTAAACTTATCAGCATATTATTAATTCTGAGACCCAATAATGTAAGCAACTGGTCACAGGCTGAGTACCATAATTCAGATCCAGAACATTTATAAATCTTGAAAGTACGAAAGGTTGATTACAAAGGATGATTATTTTCTGTTTCTCAAAGTACGTAAATAAGAAATCTGATACAAAAAAAGAGCCATATACAGCCATATGCAGATGATTACGTGGTATCTATGCCAGCAGAAAACACTAAATGCACTGGGTTACTGGACAAAAAGACCTTTTTAATGATAGATGTGTCTTTGACCGATGGTCATTAGTTGCAGCAATATTATTTTTTCTTCCTGTCTGAACCTCAAGAATGAGGGTTTAATTATCGGCTCTCAGAGTGAAAATCACTTTTAAATTTTGTTCTACTCCACTATAGTTTAGCGCTCCTAAGAGAAACTTAAGTGACTTTCAGCTGCTTCCATTCACTGTTGTTATATTTCACACAATCACAGCGCATCACAATATGATAAAACAGGTTATTCTGGTGATAAAGTCACTGGGAACAACAAGGTGTGACTAAAAACCAGAGGCATGCAGTCTGATTATGTTTCCAGAATAACACCAGCGATTTTTTTAGCACTATATTAAAGAAAGGTCCCATTGTTACACCTGCAGAGTTCTTACTTTCCAGAAGGATTATTTTCTGCTAAACATCTCACCTAGTGTTAATACTTTCAATCATTGGTGTGTTTGAATGTTTTTAGGTTGAAAGAATAAAAACATAAAGCTGAAGCTGCTAAAAAAAAAAATCACCCTCAATCATTTACTGAATTCAAATTTTGTGAAGAGTGAGAAGACTGTCACTGAAAGTGATGAATACATAACAACCCAAATCCACATCCAGCAGACTGGATCCTGCTGCATAATGCTAAGCAGAATGCTATATTTACCCACAGAGTGTGTGAACAAAACACAAAGAATCCCAATACATTAAAAATCGTGTCTGGTGAGAACATTTTAAACACGTACAGCTTTTTGTTAAACGCATTCATACAGATGCTGTTCAATCAGACCATTTGACATGACATTGTTTGTCTGATCTCAGCACATAAAACTGATAACGTAAAAGTTATTGGTGCCTTTACGTCTCACTGAAACATTCCTCTAGTTGGGCAGAAGAGCGATTCAGATAAAAGTTGTTGTTTATACCTGGATGCTTTCACTAAGCCGTGAACATATGCAACTATGGGAGAAATTATCTGCTGACTAATTTATCAACATTAATAAATGCTAAAATGTCACAGACGAATGTACTGGTACCACAGAAAAAGAGAGCATTCAAGTTCCTTCAAGGTTTTTATCAGTCATTCGGAAATTAAAAGAAGAGAATTATTCTTTATTGTCCCACATTGAGGACATTTCTGTGCAACAACAGCAAAGTGACTCATACAAACTAAAATATATTTAAAAACAGAATAAAGAATAGAAAATATTTTTGCAGATATTGCAGATCTCCAAGCAGCTACTCTAAAGAAAAAACAAATGAGATCCATGAGTCTGAAAGCAGTTCGGTGCATGGATGGAAGAGGAAACTGCAGGTTGATAAAAGACTGCGAATGGTAGAAAAAGTACCAATGAAACCATCCAGAACCATTCAAGCTGAAGTCGGTACTGAACCACTACCGACTTTTGAAATATAAAAGTGTGATTGAGGATAGCTTTACTAACAGCAAAACATACAAAAAAAGGCCGACTGGAATTAGTCACTAAGCCTGTTTACCACATCAAATCTTTCCGTTGCCAATTCAACCCAACCAAAACAACTGAGCTGGCTTTTTATCTGCGCTCTTATTTTTTTATGATTACCCAGACATTTTAGAGCCTTATCATTTAATTTAATTTGTTGATTACAACAACAAATGTTTTATGTTAATTATCTGAGTTTGTCGGAATCGTAAACAGCAGATTAGTGAGGTATTAATTCAAAACCTTTTCTAATGTTCCTACTAAGCTTTGCAAAGCACCGACAGAGGAATAAGTTTGCTGCAGATGAAAAGAATGTGATGCAGACGGAAACGCATTACTGAAGGGAGAAGAGTTGTGTGAAGAGAGGAGGCATCTCCCCACAGATCAGCCTCTCAGGTACACATTGAAACTCTTATGACAACAAATTAACAGCTTTTTTAATGGGATGCAAATTATGAAAACAAGTCCCAAGTTTCTTGACAAGATGCACTGAAAATAGAAATCTATTTATGATTTTTCATCAAGAATGCATCTGAAATAATACTGTCAGCTCTGAATCTCTCTACTTAGATCTGCATGACATTGGTGAGGAAAAAATAAGTCAAGAAAAATAGAGAAATCCAAGTGTGAAATGAGAATGTAAGCTGGTTGTTGTCTGGGCGCCGAGATGAGTCGATGGAGGCTCGTCCAAACGGACGGATGGAGGTGTGAATGGACAGATGAGGGCATGAATGGATGGACAGGAAATGAAACTTATAATCCAAGTGAAGACGTTTGGAGGTCTGACAGGAGCAGATATATAACCTTGGCGGAGACGAATGAACAGAGGAAGAAAGCACCGGACGTCGAGTGTTATGAAAAAGACGACGTGTCAGCGCGGCTGAAGCTGAGATTTTTTAAAATGAAGGAGTGTGAAAACAGGATGAGGAAGGAGGAGAGCAGCTGCGTGAGCAGAGGTGAGAGTTTCCTCTGCAGCGGTTGAACTGTCGCTGCTTCACTTCATCCATCCTGGTTAAACAGGCAGATGGGGATGAATGAAGAGATGACGAAGGAGGAGAAGAAAGAAGAGAGGAGACATTAGAGGAAGGAGAAGTCTGCATCTCTCCTGTCCTTTAATAAAACCAATGAAGGGTCATGTAAACAGAGCAGAAGGCATTTGGTTGATCCAGTTTTAAATATCACAGCAAGTCAAAGATGGACTATTGATTCCTGAGCAACACGTCAATGTTTTTCTTCATTTTGCTGCTCAGTGGAGGAAAAAAGTAATAAAAATGAACAAATCTAATATAACAACAACAAGATATATGCAGAAACACACAAACAACTGTTTAATTAACTATTGACAGATGGAACATTTCCCTTTCTTTGGATTATCTGCTGAACTGAGATTAGAAATCAGCTTTTTACCATATTGTTTCCCAGAAATGCATAACATTTTCCTCAGGAGGAATGCGATATTGCTTCATATTACCTTCCTGCAAGTTTTCTTTTAGGGACCAGGCTGCATTATGAGTCAACCTGTAACCTACTTTCCTAGAAAGTAATTTTAGAATAGAATAGAATTCAACTTTATTGTCATTGCACTGTCACAAGTACAAGCAACGAGATGTAGTTTGCATCTATCCAGAAGTGCTCTATGAGATATAAATATTTATTTACAGATGTACAAGACTATGTATGTATGGACTATAAGGGGTTATAGCAAGAGATATAGATATTGTGTATAAATATAAATATGGGAGCTATATGCACAGATTATATAGATTATACAAGAATGTTAGGGAATGGATTATATATGTATATAATATAATACAAGATAAATAATGGCAGATAAAATTTACAGGTTGTGGTATTTTCCTGGTATTTATAAGACACTTTTTGGTTATAAATGCTAAAATCTGACATTTTGTATAAATATGCTGACACACATTTCCCTCCTCTGACCAGCGCTGTTAAAAATGGCCTCCATCACATTTCATTGACTTTGAATAATCTCAGCTGAAGAGTCTGCAGCTGTCTAGATTTAGTGTTTATAACTGTAAAGATGTTATGTAAATGGTGTGAATACATATAAAATATTTTTTTAATTGGAGTTATGATTTTTTTCTGCTATTTTAGGACTCAGTGATCTTTTAAAATGACCCACAACTAATCTGTGATTAGTTCCAACCTTCAGACGGTCAAACCTCATTAGACAGATTTTGATAGCTTTGAAACTGATGAGGGAAATAATTTACTTCATTAATGAGACTGATAAGAATCTTTAATACATAAACGTAATCAAGTAGCCCTATAGTTATGATCCACCATTTTTGAGGTTTGATTATTTTCTACGGTCTTGAACTTCTGGATTAATATGAGGTGATGCTTTTCTAAAATGTACAGCGTTTTCTATAATGTACTGTCAGAAAGTTTAGAGTTTTCTCTTTAGGAACTTAAATGGTACCCTCTATTTTTGGAAATCAATGCAAATGTCATTTTGTTTTAGTTTCAGTCAGAACCTGTTGCTAAACCTCAATTATCACTTTGCGAAAGTGATAATTGCAAATATTTCTTTTGTGAGGCTTTAGAAGCTTAAATCACAAGCGGCTCAGAGGAAGCTCTAAGAGAAAAGACTAAAGAGTTTTAGAAACATAATTAAAATGACTTCATCGCTACTTGTTGGTGTCAAATTTCTATTTCTAGTCAAGATTATGTTTGCTTGGGAGTTGCTAATGCACTGGCTGGTGTTTAGTCTCCGCAGGGAGTCATTTAAATCCAAATTTTCTTCCACTATAAACGTAATGACCTTTTTTTACTGAATCTCTGATAATCAGTTTGGGATCTGAGTTCTGTGACTGTCTTAGTTTAGAATATTTTAGTTGGCAACAAAACTATAATTCATAAAGAAAAGAAGCTCAAAGTTGTGTTCTTACTAACAGGATAGATGGATCTGCTCATCTGCTGATAATTGGGATATTTTAGAAACTTAACTGAGTCCATGTTAGAACTATCTTTTTTGTGGTGCCCTTTATATTTTAGATGTGTTTCTGTTCTATAGCACTTTATTCAAATGATTGCACAGTCTCTGCATGCCAGAAGTCTGTTAATCAGACACTTGTCTGTCGTCCCTGAGAACCGGAATGGAGAAACACTGATCCAGTGGATGAGCAGGTAAAATAAAAGGTGGGATATATCTGACTTTGGGTAATTCTGTCTTCAGTTTGAAGACCAGAACAAAGCTGTGAAGTTCTCTCCTGTTTCATATAAGGTGAAGTACAGTAACGTTTTAGTTGAACAGAGAGCAACGTAGTGTCCTATTCCAATCCTATTAAAGCACTTTCTTGGTCCGCTCTAGGTAAAGTACTGTCCAGGTTTACTTCAGGTAAAGAACTGTCCTGTTTTCCTGTTTCAAAGTACTGACATGGTTCAATTTGGGTAAAGAATTTTTTACTTGAGGAAAGTTTTATCCTGGTTCACAGTAAAGTACTGTCTTTGTTTAGTCCTTTTAAAGCACAGTTATTTCTTAGTTAGTTAAAATACTCTTCTGGTTCAGTTTGGGTAAAACACAGTAAGTTTTAGTTAAGTACTGTCTTGTTTGATCCCAGGTAAAGTGTTGCCATGTTAGGTAAAATACTATCCTGGTTCATTCTGGGTAAAATACTTTCCAGGTTTTAGTTCAGATAAACTGCTGTCATGTTTCAGTCCTAGTAAAGCACTGACATGGTTCAGTCTGGGTAATGGACTGACCTTGGAGTAAAAGAGTTATGTCACTGTAAGGTAACCGGTTGAGACGGTTTTAAGCATTAACATCAAAGCTACATGGGTTAATCTATCTGAAGCAATAAAACGGGTAATGTGCAGTCAGTTAAACAGGAAGGAAGAGGGCAGAACATGGCGGAGGAATACTTTGATATGACATTGAGTAGAACATAATCTTCAGTATCTTCATGGCCAGAACTCTCTGTCTCCTCTGGAATCTAATAAAGTGACATCTGCAGTCCTGATGCTTTCAAATTAACCTGCTTTTCCTTGTCCAGAGCAACAAATCCAGTATTGGTTTTTTAAAGGCTGATTTTTACCTTCCCATCGCAGAGATAGGAGTGCAGCACAGTGCATCCTCAACACAAACAAAGACACAAGCACAAACACACACCCATCCTCCAGTCCGCCCACACACTCCTCGGATCATGCTATTCATTTCATCTTTGATTCCCTTTGCGGAGATGATGAGTTGGAAACATGAAAGAAATCCAGTGAACTGAGGAGAGAGCCATTGTCTCGCTCCATCTCCCCGTCTGTCCTTTACTCCCCGTTTCTCCAATCGTTTGTTTGTTTCTCCTCCTTTCATTACTCTGGCCTCTCTGTCTTGTTTCCTCTCTCTTTCTTGTTCTTCATGTATCAGTGATTACCTCGTTTTCCACCTCTGTCTCCATTTTATCCTTCTCCTCTATTTACATCTGTGGTCAGCATGAACCTCCTCTCCCCTTCATGCAAATCTTTCTCCTCCTTGTATTGTACTTCCTCCTCTCCCTGTTTGTCTTCCCCTTCCCTTCTCGCTCGTTTTCTCGCTCCCCTTCCCCCAGGGTTCTGCCGGATAGTGGAAGCTGCCACTTAGGAATGACGAAGGCGGCGAAGCGATGGATTAAACACTGAACGAGCCACAGGATGCCTAAAGTCGAGGCAGGAGAACACTTTCCTGCAGTAACGCACATTGTGGCATCGCGCAGGCCTTAGTTTCCAGGATCTATTCTTAGAAACAACAATATCTCCTTACTTTCCTCCCGTCTACCTCTCCAACAACCCACACTCTGCCTCCATCGTCTGACCCACTGCTCGCTCTCCTTTCTAGGCCCATCTGCCCTTATCCCTGCCTCAGCCTCCCTTGCTTCATAAATCTCCTCGGCTCTCATCACTAAAACTTCATTAACGAGCTCCAATTAAGGCCTGCTAGATTAGCGGTTGCTATGGTGATAAGGCTGGTCGTACCATTACCAGGTCAGGAGACATGACAAACCAGGAGGAATACAAACGGAAAGGAAGGAAGAGAAAGAAAACTAGAACATGATGGAGCAAATAATTACTGGACCTGGTGCTAAGAAGAGATTATGGTCCGTCTGTGAGAAGAGAGATTAAAGTTTGATCAACTACACTGTAAAAATACAAAATCTTACCAAGTTTTTTTGGACTAGTTAGTGCAAGTATTTTAGTACAATTGATATAAAATTGGTTTATGTCAATTATAACAGATAATTTCACTTATAACAAGACATTTTCCCCTTGGTATCAGTGAAATAATCTGTCAATGAAACTAATACTCTGTCATGTTTATGACAGTCATGTCAGTCTTGAACACCCTTTCAAACAAAGTGTTACTGAAATTAATTATACCAAATCCCAGCCATTGTAATTATTTTAAAGGATGATAAGCAGTTTGACAAAAGCTCTTTAATTTTTCTCTTGTTTTCCAGTTCCTTCGTTCATGAATAAACTAATCATAATTAGACTGTCGGTTATTACATTGTGTCACATCACAGAGTGAGTAGATGATTGTTACATTTATGTAAACCAATAGCCCAGAGATGGGGTCTTTCCGGTAATCAACCGTCCTCCCCTCACTCACATGTATTTATTCCACAGTTCTGCTCTGACGGTGAGGGCTGAACGTGGCCCTCAGGCCCCGGGGAAGCCGAGCGGAGAGCAGCAGGGGAGATAACTAAAATAGCCGCCGTAAAACCGTAAGAGCCATTATAGGCCAGGCAACGGCGCCTGAACAAATCGGGAGTCGCACATCTCTGAAATGGAGAAAATGAATTTAAATATGACACAATTTTAAGAGGACACAATGATTTTAAGGTGAGAACTGAAAATGAAAATGGGACTAAAAAAAAAGGAGCCTTTTTTTCTCCTGGGGATTTAAAATGGATTAAAGCATGACTGGAGAAGCTGCAGAAGAAACGCTGCGAGCTTTTTCTCCGCCACCATGACACGGCGGCGGCCTGCGAGTCAGTGGAAAAAACTCAGAACAACTCCAACACTTTGGGCCGCGGCTCCCGGGACGCTGTGGTGGGATTGAAACAGTTTGAACTTCTGTTGCCACTTAGAAGGCAAGTGAGAATTTTTGCTCCCATTTATCCGCAAGGCTGAACACGGATCATCAACAAGGCAGAAGCCGAGCGGACGGTTTTAAATGGTTCTGATGGGAAAGCCGAACATTTAAAGACGACAGAAGTGGAAAACAAACATCTGCTCTGGAGAGCAGCAACAACACGAGAGCTAAATGGTGGTTAACGTTGTTCCAGACAGCAGATCCACAACAAGAATCATCAACGTCTGGACCACCAGGTTTTACTGCAACGTCAACACACACATCTTTATGTCTCTATTGGTTTTCATAAAAACCCACATCACAGGGAAGGGGCTCCGTGTGGGCCGTGAATCTCAGTGAAAAACTATGCAACTATGAGTTTGCATAATTTATATGTATAAAAAACTAATATGCAGCAGCCGTTGTATAATTTAAGGTTCAACTGATGCATCCAAAGTACCACATAAACCTCAGGTTATGAGGATTAATGTTGAAACTCTCTGACCGCTCGGAGCCTCGCAGACATTTTCAATAAAGATTAAAACTTTAATGCATGGGCCAGAAATGTTTTTTTTTTTTCAAATCCAAGTCCAAACTCAAGTTAATGAGGGCCAAGTCAAAGTTTCTATCAACTGGAAAACTTTTTCTCATCAAATTAATCCACCTTCACATCGCTGTAGGTCAGGAATTCAGACTTTTACAGTTTGTTCCTAAAATGATGAGGATATCTGTTGTATTACAGATGTTCCAACTGAAGTTATGATACAAGGCCTTTCTAACTTGTTTAAATTATTTAAAAATGATTTTTGTGAGTCGTGAAGCATCTTTCCTTTACTTCGTATCAAATCGCCCTGAATCGTATCCTGTTGAATGAAAACCCTCTGAATGTCACTGAATCCTGTACCAACAATCAAATCAAAATGTACCAACAAGACGGTACATTTTGATTGTTTTCCGAACACTAAGTGAAAAGATCCTACATTTAAAACACATTTAATGTTTCACCTTATTGCATTACTGGGTACAGAGAAGTTTGGGGCATATCTGAGGCACCAACTGACCCGGTGACGTCTGCAGATCGCTCACCAGAAGCCCCACACTCCTCCGTCTTTCTCTGACTAATAACATCACAGAAAAAGCTTTTCCCAGTCAGAACGGGAACTTGTTTCCCTTTTCTGTCCAGCTTTCATTGCAAATTAAGCAGAAAATAATATTTCGCTGCAAGGAAGACATTCTCACTCAATATTCGAAGCAAATATTTGAACACTGCTGTTTTGATCAAAGCATGGCACAAGTTAATTTATACCTCATTAGGCTTGAACATCTAAATAAATACATTTTTAATTAAACATTTACAGCCCGGGTGATTTGGGATCTGGATGAAAAATATTCAAATTTGCGAGAACCCTTCCACCAACAGAGAGACATGTAATTATCTTTCCCTGTTTTATGTGGTGGGACATCTCAAATACTGGGCGATTCGGTGAATATAAATAAGTAATCTCCAGCCGAGCGCTTTGAAATGTGCCTGGAAGAGCGTGAATTGAAAATACACACGGATAAATGTTGACATTTGAGATGGTTGTTTAGATTTGCTGCACCGCTGACCAGAAAGCAGGCTGGAAATCAACAGGCGCAGGATGTTTGTGTACCTTCACTGTTTGTTTTTCCACCTGTTCCTGTAAGCCAGGAAGGCAGGAGATGCCAGGGAGGAAAACGTCACCGAGGTCTCGGCACACACCGGCCACAAACACACAAAACTATGGGAGCTGCTGCATTCTTACTTTAGAAAAATACAAGAAATCTACAACTACTCTTGTCGAGAAAACAAATTTTGCTGGATGATAAATTATCCCAGAAATTCTTGCAACCAACTGATTTTTTGTCTTTTAAATTAAAAGCTGACGTGAGATGATGTTGTTGCAATAAAAAAGTCTTTTATGGCTTTTTCAATCCATTTTACAGCCAGAGCTCGGCTGATTAAGGTTACCAACATTTCGGATCATATGTCTCCAAAAAGGAAGGATGTTTCAGATACTTGAGTCAGAATATGAAAACACTGTTTTGTTTTATTGCAAGTGAACTAAGATATTTACATTAGAAACTAGACCCAAAATATTTGGTAAGATTTTGTATTTTTGCAGTGTTTGTAAATATGTAAACATTAAGTTACCGTGCATCACTGCATGATCGCTCGCAGCACTGAGAGTTCTGCTTTATTTATGGTTCCTCTCCACTGACAACAGCACACATGATTTAAGGTTTTGATTCAAACTTTTGGAAGTTTACTAAAATATTGGTTCACTTTCATCCTTCCTGTTTAGTGATAAAGTTGCTGCTTTGGTTGAAAATATTTACGGTTTATTTCTCCATGTTGAAAAAACTATTCTTAGCGAAACAATGCCTGCTGCTTCTTTTGCCTTTAATTTCCACTATTTGAAGAAAAACTGATGAACTTTAGTTCACCTTCACTTTTCTCAGGTCTTGGTAAGATTTCGTGTTTTCGCAGTGGAAGCGGTGCGACATCATGAGGTCGATGCATAATCTGAAGTCGATGTCAAAGAAATGTTTTTAGCTGCGTTCATTTGGCTTCTCCTGAGACCGCTGACTGCTTGCCAGATGAAACCAGTTGGACAGAGATTAGAGGGGAAGATGGAGCGTCACGCTGAGTGTGTGTGTCCCTCTCACGTTAAGTGTGGTGAAGATCCGGCCACTGACACGCTGACCGTGTCTTACACGCCTCCCTGCACATCCGTGACAGCGCCAACTCTCTCACCTCTCTCTCTTCATCCATCCATCCGTCTCCGTCCTGCGCTCGCCGTGTCGCTCTCTTTTTCTTTCTGGCCTCAGGAGATAACTCTGACACTTCTGGGATGGATGCTCCCTCTCTCACACACACACACTCTCACCTCCTCCTCCACACACGTATACATACGCCGATAAGCAGCCCAGGCGCTCGCTGACTGACTCTCATACATGAGGTGAAATAAGCTTGGTGTGAGTTCTGAGCGCCAGAGGAGCGCTATCTCCACCTCCATAGTCTGGAGCTTGTTGTATAGCAGGGGAATAATGGGCTATAACTCACCGCTAAGCTGTACTGGATTACAGTCCAGGGACGGCAGCATGGTGGGATGTGTGTGTGAGGAAGTGTTAGGTGGTGGAGCAGAAATTGGTGTTAACAGCAGAGGAGGGCAGCTAAGTACTACTAATGTGATTATTTTTGTGTTTATGTTCTTATTTAAAGGTTCAAACTGAAGCCGTTTCCTTTTCATGAACTTTCTGCTAGAATCTGCAAATATTTTGCAGTTTGCCTGTCCAGAAAATAAATTTGCACTAAATATGTTATGAGGGAACAGTTTAAGATCCCCACTGGGACAAACTAATGTTTAGCTGAAATGTTCAGTCATATTTTATCTGCTCTCGTGTAAAATAAGTGGAACAAACCAAGTCCAGCTGTTGTCCAACAGTGATTGGAGTCCAAAAAGAACTAAACTGTTTTAGAAATTAAACTAATCTGAAACAAAATCATAACCAATTCAGTTTATGTGTATCACCTTATCAAAGCAGACTAGATCCAGCTGTCATGTTTTTGTTTTTTTAAATCTGTCTTTAACAGATAAACGCTGTGTAGATTAATTTGGTCAGTGTTTTGCTGAGGTAAAGGTCGATTTCTTTAATCTCACTGCTGCTGCCTAAATGTTTGCTGTTTTAAATTTATTTTATGTCATAATGCATGGCTAAGGGAAAACTGCTACTAGCTTTAATTTAGGTAGCAGCTTCTGACGTTTATTTTTTGAGACCCAAGTCAAAAGCCTGTGGTCATTATTACATTTATGTACAAGACAAGAATACATTTGTACAAATATTCATATAAAAGATGACAAAGGTCAAAGGGTCACGTGCAGGTCAGGTTCTTTTTGTGTGCAAATATTCCTGTCTTTCTGTTTTAGCTTGATTGGTCCAAAGCTGCTGTATATTTCCAGATGCACACACACCCACGCCCGCACGCACACCCCCGCACCCGCACACACACACACACACACACACACACACACACACACACACACACACACACACACACACACACACACACACACACACACACACACACACACACACACACACACACCACTGGGCAGCAGACTCCAGCAGACACCTGCTCCCTTGTCTGGACCGGTTGTGAACAGGTGAGGAGAAGCTCAGCTGCTGTGACAAGCAAAACACAACAGCAGCATTCTGCTGGGAGAAAGAAGCAAGAGGAGCGACAGGAGGACGGGGAAGGAAGGGAAGGAGGGGGGAGCAGAGGAAGAGAGCCGCCAGCTGGGATGCAGGTGGGTGCAGATCCTGCTTATTCGGATAATGAACATTGAAGAAGGGAAGCAATGAGGAAGATGGAAGGAAGAAAAAAAAGGGAGAGGATAAACAAATGTTGAACGGTTGAGGTTATAAAGTCAGCAGGTAAATCCAGGAGGGAATAAAAGGATCGACACGGAGCTGAGCTCATCTCTGCAGCCCAAACTGACCGACTGACCTAATGACCTGACTGACTGACAGGAAGCTGATCACTAACTCAGTGTTCGGTTTTTGCTGCTATTTGCATCACTACTTATAAATACCAATAATTTGCTGATCAGGATCAAACAGATTACATTGATTCATCACTGGTTCGTGAACTGACTGGGAATCAGATACTCTAAAAATGTGAAGTTTGTCAATTAAACAAAATAATAGTTTTTTGATCAAAGGTTTTGACGCTAGGATGAGGCGACCTTATCAAAACTGTTTTATTTCACCAAACTGTCATGGAAACACTTTCTTCAAGAGTCACATGATCAACAACCAGAAGTTGCCACTGGTGAGAACCACAAAGGAGAAGGAGAAGAAGAAGAAGAAGGAGAAGACAGGATGTAGTTGGAGGATGATGTTGAGTCAAACCTTTTAATGAGTTATTACATGAACAAACACATTCATTTTGGATTTTAATTGTGTTTCATATCTAATGGAAACACTGCAATGATTATTAAAAAAAACAACCAACATCAGTGTAATATTGACAAAGTTTTGAGCACATTTGTAATGGAAATGCATCTGGTGAAGCCAAATGTTTCTGATCAAGTTTGTCCTGCAAACGTGTTGCAGCAAAAAACTCTTGACAATTATTTGTTCCTGAATTCTGACACTTCTGGCTCCTAAAAACCCTTGGACATAATACTCACCACAGTGTCCAGTAAGACTGATTGTTTTTTTACCTTCAATGTTTACATACATCAAGCTGCCGGTTTCCACTTGCATAATATCTCAAAAATGTGAACTATGACCTGAAAACAAAGCAGGAAAACTAGCAGATATTTTCCTAACCTGAGAACTTGGTTACTTTTCCTTTTAGTCAGGAGCTGGAGGCAGGTTCCTGTAGACTAAAATAATGCATGAAAATAATTAAAATATTCTGAGTGCCATATCTAATATTTAGTTGTTTTTTGTTGTTAATTTAAAACCACACAATAAAAGACCAGGGCTTCAACAGCAGCATTAGAGTTGGAACAATTACATCTTATTGTCTGTTTTTATCTGGCTCTTTGTTTTAACCTGGCCTCTGATTCACTGTGTTTGTATTCACCAATCAGAGGGTCAAAACTCTGTCAGGGTTGTCATTAACAGACTCTGCCTGTTGTTAAAACCAGAGTTCATTAATGAGATTGGTGATATTAAGACATGTTAGCAGAAATAATGAGACAAACACTGTAATTTGAGTAATTAGGTCGTGTCCTGCACTGTGATCCTATCAGCGGCTCAGAAAACAACAGACCTGCTGATTCACTCAAAGAATGATGTAACTAAACACGGTGTCGGCTCGTCGGTCATTTCATGTGTTTTTGTGGTGCAGATGGAATATCTACTTGACACGCTATTGGCTGGTGTTTGCAAAGCAGCCAATCCAGGGGCACCATTCACTTTCCTTGGTGCTGATTGGCTGTAGCCCAAATAGCAGACAAAATAGAAGATTGCAGATGTTAGCCGTGTATTAATGCATATTAGGGTGTTTGATTAATAAAAATAAGCAGTTATTGGTGTTTTTGAGAAAATGTAAAGTATTAGCAGGTTTAAGTTATAAAAGTAAATTTAAATAAATGACACAGCAAAAACCTATTGTAACATAATCTGGTGCAACATTATGCAAAGATTCTGACTGCATAGTCTACACTACATTAATTTCATAACACTTGTAAAGTATTGAAATGTCATTTCCAAATGAACAGTTGTTTCTTTCATATTTAATAAGACTGAAGTTTCTGCAGAAGTAACTTAGCCTTTCAGATGGAGGTGAAAGTGAAAGACATCCTTCAACAACAGAAGGCTGGAAGTTTCTCAAATGAACTTCATTTCCTAATGTTTGGACTTGGGTAATGTAGTTTTCAATAAGCTGACATGTCAGGACAGGAAACGGAGTGAAAGCAGTTTTAGGTCGATCTATTGCAGCTGCAGAGCAGTTTGTCGACTTTTCCGTCTGAAGATCTGTGGTGAAATGCTCATTATTACCAGGAACTTGACTGGAGTCTAAACTAAAGAGCTGTTCAATGATTCAAACTCAGAAGATTTACACATATAACATTTTTATAGGATGTATTGCACCATTTTACTGCAAACATTCTGTAGTGAAGCAGTGATTTTTTTCATCACTACATTAACTGTTATAGCAATTGCCAGTTATATTTGGAGCATGAAGAAGAAAAACTGCTGTGTTTTCATCTGACCCTGCTCCTCTAGTCACATATCCAGCAGCAACCAAACATATTTGGCTTGAATCGAGCTCTTTGGAGAGGTGGAACATGGATTTAGAGTGTACAAATTAGAAGAAGAGAAGAAGAAGACGAAGTGCTCTAACAGACGGTTGAACCACCTGCTTCTCTTGTCTCTAGGTGATTAATGCTGCATTTATTCTGTGGTCATAAACACAAAAAGGTTTTGTTGTTTCCATCTTGTTTCACCTACACGTGATAAATAATCCATTAATAATCAAATAAGTTTGTCTGTGTTTCTGCTAGACTGACAGATATGAAGCTCTAATTTTACTCCCTGGTGATATTAAGAGCCACACATCCACATATACTTGAGAACCTGCTGCATTAATTATGACCATTTCATCGAGAAGTTGTACATGCCCAGAGTTGATGAAAGTGTGGTGCTAAACTCCCTGAACATCCCTGTAACCATCAGCTATTAAATTCCCTTTTTTATTTCAGCCTCTTTTAGAAACTCTCTGCAGCTTGTTGAGTTGTGAATGCAATTAAGTGCAATCACCTGAAGGTGTTAAGCAAATGGACCAGATCTAACTGGCTTTGCAACAATATTTCACAGATATCTGCCGGCTGTTTTAATGGCAGGTCACACAGTCCATTTCTGGACAAACCAATTCTCACTTCGCAGCAGAAATAAGTGTTTTAGATCTCTCTCAGCGGCGACATTAGCTGCTTTTAAGCCACAAATGTCGCATTTTTCTGTTGCTCACAGAGAATAAACTCCTTATTTTCCCAACAGTTCAGGATTTCTTCTGCCTTTTTGACTTTTGCATCTCATGCAGAGTGACAAGCATATGTAGGCTGGCATTTATGAGTGCTGTTTCATTAACTATTTATGGCTAATTGTAGGTGTTAACCGGGTGGGATGTGCAGAACTCGTCTGGAAGATTACAGCCTGATTAAACATGACAAGTGGAAACCGGTGTGATTAAAGTTCACACTCAAGGCATGCATTGCTCTCCAAACTTTTGTTTAAATAATAAAAAAATATTAGCAGAGTTGAGGCTCGAAGCGTTTCATTTTCTTCTTATGCTGGTGAAATCATACAGTAAAAATAAATAAATGTAAAAATAATGCAGGCTGTTTGAGTCTTATTAGCACAAATGCTAATTTCTTCTCTCCAAAGTTCTGCTGAAGATGTTCTGCAGTTCTCGGAGACTTCACATCTTCTGTCCTCTTGAAATCCTGAGCATAAAAATAAAAAGTTCTGTGTCTAAAGATAAAACTTTGTGTGGGGATGGAAGTAAATGCTCCAGTGAATCTGTGCAGGAAGCAGTTTTACAATGTTCCTGGTGAGATAACTGTAGGTGGAAGATTAAGATGTGCACAAACGAGTTGGCCCGAGGTCCGTCTGGCTGAAGGAAATTCATCTTTAAGGAATCGGTCAGCACTTCAAAGAGAAGATCAAAGGAAACAACCAAATACAAACTGATTGAAGGATAGTCAGACGAATTGCATTATGAAAAGAAATAGACTGGTAAACAGAATGTTATGATGTCTAAAGGTTGGAACTAAACTCACCCAGACGCTGATGGGAAAAACAACCCAAAGAGACCAGAAAGGAAATCTATTTCATCCGTCCATCAACTGTTTTCTAAATGAGATGAAAAAAATCTCCAAAAGGTCAAAGGTAAAGAACTGTAGGGATTTGGGTTTCTGTGTTTACTGAGATCTATGTTCTGTGGAGTCTCTGTGTTTCCCGTCTAACCTTTCATTAGTTACACCTGATTCTCATTTCCCCTGATTGTCTTCCTGTGTCTTTAAACCCACCCGTGTTCCTTGTTTTTGGTCGGGTCCTCGTCTCATTTTGGTGTCTTGTCTTCCATCAAGTCTGTCGTCAATATGTTTTATTTTTATAGTAACCAGCTGCTACCAGTTGTGAGCCTTAGCCTTCCAATCATTCTGTGCTGCCTGGACTTCTGGATTATTTGTGTTATTCATCATTAAATCATCACTTCTATCATCTCAACCTGGGTCCACAACATCTTCCTCACCATCTCTACTACCGCAAATCATGATAGAAACTGCAGCAAATAATGGCAAGCTGTGCTCAGTACGTCTCTATGGCAACCATTGGATACTAAATATGTTGCAATGATGAGTCTTTTCTGTCCAAACAGGAAACTACTTGGATTCAAATGGAACTGCGTCCTTTGATCAGCTGAGACTAAAGGTGTTTTCACACCTGATACTCTGATAGATTCTGTTCCGTTTGCTTTCACAATGCACTGTCAAGAGATCCAAACTATTTATAAACCCGTTCCCCTCCTCGCCTGTGGTGGCGCTGCACCAATAACAAGGAAGGAAATGACGCAAAAACCTTAGAAGAAGACATGAGAGCATTTCCATCTTTACAAATATGTGAATTGTAGTGGTTTTAGGATTTTTCTGTCATCTTTTTCGAAAGACCAAATGCCATTTCTCCCAACATCACTAGACTCAAGTGTTTGTTTTGGTTATATTTACCCAGAATGCCCTGCGCTACAGTTCGCTTCCTCCTTTTGAAGCGGTCTCCGGTCCGCTTGCATCCACATATGCATCCAAACTGCACATGTGGAGTTAACTTTCATCAAACCGAGGCCGAGGTTTGTAGGTAGGTCAGAGCTCGCTTTTTCGACGCCACATTCACACCTCACCAAACGAAGCGAACCTTTAAGGAAAATGAACTTTAGTTGGATTAAAGAGGACTAAACAGGGTTGGTGTTAATGCACAATAAGATTTGGCTTTTGTATCTGCATAGATACAAGAAGAAGCCTCTACTGTGGACTGCTAAGTGTGTTGAGGATCTATGATGCTGTGGTTCTGCCTTTTTCCAAAAGCCTGGGGAACTTTATTAAAATGCATCGACTCTAATAAAAAGCTGGGTTCTCAACACAGAAATTGTTCTTCAAAAACACAATCTGCCATCTTGACTCCTCTCAGTCCCAAGATCTAAATGCCACAGACAACCTGTTGGCTGGTTTGGTGACGGGAGACAATAACCCAGAACTCCTGTTGATGTACAGCAGAAAAATTAAAAAACCTCCTTCTCTACAGTCCAACCTTATGAGATATTAGGAGAAAGCAAAGTGCAGCCTGTGTGGAAGGTATAGCGAGTGGCGGTGCCAATAATTGTGAAGGGTGCAGCAGATGACTGTTTAAATAGAAACCCAGTATTTTTACTGGGATATGCATCTTTCAAAGTGCTGTAAGTACAGTTTCGCCTGCAGAAGGTGAAGTGTCTGTTTGCACCAGAAACAAATTGCTGCCTCTGCAGCTCGACAAGGAGGAAGAGCGAGACTGCAGCCATCGCACCTTTTCATTACTCAACGGTTCTGATGGGTTTCCCGCCCGGTTGGAAAAACTCCTCTGTTCTAAAGGCTCTGGAGATGCAGTCAGGTTTATCAGGGAGAGAAAGAAAAATGTTTAAAACGACAAAAACAGTGAAAAGAAAATAAGAATCTTAGTAACAAATGCATTCAAATTCCAATAAAGTCAAGAAAGACAACAATTACCATGAATTTAAAGATGAAAACTTTTCAAAACCTCCAGAATATACCAAATTACATGATATTGGAAGCATAAATCTTTTCTGAAGCTTCATAGCTGCATGCTACTTTTTTTTACAGCTTATTACCGAATAAATTTGATGTGGGGCATGAACTGCTCCCGGATTTCAGAGACCAGGCATTCCTACTCAGCATTCGAGGACATTTCTGATTAACAGTTAAATGATTTTCTTCCCTCAGGTGTTCTTACAGAGAAGATGCTTTTGGAACATCATACCAGTGTTAATGCATATTTTCTTCTTACAGAGCTATTCATGTCCCAGCTCTCAGAGAACCACAGGTGCATTTAATGTAACAAATACAGAAAAGCATGAATACGAGAGGTGCATAGGGCCTGATGCAGACAGCCGGAGCGTTTATTTCACCTCCTTAAAATGAGATGTTTCCTGTGTGATTAAAATAAAAAGAATGTCATGTAGTGCAGTGTGGGTTTAATCCCACATCCAGCCTGTTCTGTGGGTGATCACAGCTCAGCAGGTCAGCTGGGTTACATTCAGAAAGCATCTGCAGGGGTGAGGAAGCATCAAGTCACCATGATCATCACGAATGCCATCGCCTCGGCTCCGGAGGAGACGAAGGTGAGGAAAACCGAGGGCAAACTGGAGAGGTGAAAGAAAAGCAGGATTTACAGCCCAGGTTTCACAGTAACACCCTGTAGTTAGAGAAACCATCGCTTCCCTCTGCTGCTGCTTCACCATTTTCAATTTTTCAAACTATTATAAAAGTTGCATGCTCACACATCTCTGTGTTGTACTTCGCAGAGGTGAGAGAATCCACATCGGAGTCTGAGATTTATTTAGTGGAACCACATTTACAAAAGTGAAAATAACTTTTTATCCCCAGGTTCGAAGTAAAAAAAAAAGTTACTTTATTAGCTTTTTACTTTTAAAGACATCCCTATGATTTGAAGTTTGAAAGACAAAATTAGAACCAAATGCATTAGCTGCATTTATGTTTGTTTCAAATCCTTTCTGTAGAGTTTTTTAGAAACTTCCATTTGTGACAAACCATCAACGGATCTTATGTTTTATACATAACATAAAATGATTATCCAGTATTGAAATCCTAGATGGAAATATCTGACCCTGAATTTTGAACCTGATTAAAGCGTCTTCAGCCTGTCCTGGGATCTGCCCTGGACAGCCAGAGCATTTTCTTTTTACTTCCTGGCCGAATGCTAAAGGCTCAGATTTATTTGAGAGGGGATTTAAGAGCACAGCTTGTTTCATTTCCCCCTCAGAGATGCTCCACTTCTGCACCACTTTCTGACTGGGTCATTCTGGGGTCCCAAAGTTTTTCTTGCCTGTGTTTATGATTGCGATCTCTACCATCAGGGTTGTATCAACAGCGAAGAAAAGGTCCTTATCTTTTGTTTTATCTGATAAGAAAGTGTTAAACATGCACTCAGAGGGAAACTGGGATGACATCAAGATGAATGTGAGTAAATAATCAGAATTTTAATTAACAATCCCAGAAGAAGAAAATTCTTACCTTACTTGTACTAGGACACGTCTCCAACTGTAGCTATGGAGCCATAAATGACTATATGGAGTCTTTGGCCAAAAAGGGTAAAGAACCAACTAAAGATTTTTAATGTAGTATATAATAACATATAATATAATTGTGATTAATTACTGATTCTGCAATTAACTTGATTAAAAATGAAAACGAGTCCCATCACAGTCCCCCATTGCCTAAATTGTGAAAATCACCACTTGAAGATATTTAATAGTTAATTAAATTTTCAGCAACAGGCCATTCAAATGCTTTAAGTGGTTCATAACTGAACAGCCTTTTGGTTGGTGGGCGCTCTTGAAATTATAAAAGCAACTAAATCTGCCAAGAGAACAAATATATCCCAGAGTTTTTTGCATTTTAAAAGAGTTGGGAATCCATCCATCTGCTTTCTAACCATTTTCCAGGTCAGGTAGGGGCAGGGTGGAGCCTACAAACTCTTGGGGTCAGGGGGTCACAGCTGGTGTACATCCGGGAAAGGTCAGAGGGACAAAACTGAGAAATAGTTTCACACTTGGAGAAAAAACTAGAGTTCTTGGACATAATGGATTCATGCAGAAGAAGAAAATGCAAACTCTACACCCAGCTGAGAACTTAAACTGTTAGAAATCTTCAAGGACTTTGCAGGAGTTGAGTGCTTTTATATCATTCACTCTGCTGTCTGTCCTGACCTCACTACTAGTGTCTGAGTCGGAGCTACATTTTACTTCATAAGATTATCTTTCAGTCAACTGGGAGTTGCTGCCGGTTGTAGCTCAATCTTTATTACATCTGTCACAAGATGTTGGTCTTAGAGTCACTTTTTGGGTGAAATTCCCAACAGGACTTTGTGTCCCCTTCACTTCATACGGGCTTCTGTCTGATCCGGTCAGATATGAGGGCTTGATTGGTGGACTCATGCATCAATGCATGCCCTAATGCCAGTTCCCCTTCCTCCCTGGAGACGCCGTGGATCTGGTTCGTATCGACCAGCATGGCCATGGCTCCGCATCCCCAAGTATTCAGAAATTTAGCTGCTGGTTCTGAACTTTCTATGTTAAGAAATTTCTGCATTATTTGTAGATGCTTTAAACGTGGCAAAAGTTTCGCTGTAGCCTGTTTGAATGCTGATGGACTGATCTGTGGGCTGATCTTCATTCTGACACGAGAACCAAATGATCCACACTGCGTCTCCCTAATACAAACATTTATGACGTTTTTCTTCTTTTATTCATGATCTGTCCCGGTTTGCCTGTTGTGGCAGAACGTATTGATAAAAATACTCATTACATTAATGTAATGTGGTCGTATGCAAATGAAATAAAATAATATTTAAGCAATATTTAAGTTTAATTGATGTGAGTCTCTGGAGTTTAGAGGGCCATATAAATAGCTTTAGCGGGCCACATTTGGCCCCTGGGCCTTCAGTTTGCTCTCGATTTACTTGGACAAAAGAGAAACAAAAACTGTTATGAAACGGTCCTCACACAAGGTGCAATGATTAAAGTATTACAGTTTCTTTCTCTATTTACAGTTCTGGCTAGTGGAAATTGTTTTGTTAACATGGGGTTAGCAGCAAAGTAAATTTTAATCATTTAAAACTATTTTCTTGTGGTCACTATGAAAAAAAAGCATAAAAAATAAAGAAAGTCCAGATTTAATGGATTTAAACTAAAGTGAGAGCTTAACAGTCAATCAACTCATAAAACTGGCAAGAAACTTTTTTACTTTTGCAAACGGGAAACAAATTAGTGAAACTTGCTTCACAATTTTCTACAATAAAAAGATCCATTTAAAAGACTTAAATGAATAAAAATATCACATGTCTATATTGGTCCATAAAGTAGAAGAAAATCACCAACAATAACAGAAAAAGTTTCTGTTTCTGACATTTAGACAAAGTCTTTTGACAAGAGTTTAATAAAAAATATATACTTTTTGTACAAAAAAACAAAAAACTGAGCAGTTAAACTGGATGAAGAAATGTAACAAATGCTTTGATCGTTTGAAGTTTTTCAGTTCAGTTTTAGCTGCTACTTGTTCTAGTTAATGAAAACACCTGTCGAGATGCATATTAGGAAACTGATATTATTCTCTATTTCAATTACTTATTTTTAACACTTAGGACTTTTCTAAAAGGCATGACTTTAATCCACTTGAACTGATTTGAGTGAAAGGACCTGAGACCTTCCTGTGACCTTCAATGACTCGGTACTACTTCTATACGTTGATTAAACTTTCCCCTTGTCCCAGAAAATCTATTTTTAACACTAACAAGTAGATGTAACCTAATTTAAATAGAGTTTCAAAAAAAATAATTCACAGAAGCAGGGAAGCAAATATGACGCAACGCAGAGGGGACATTTTCTTTTTTCCCAGCCTGTATTCATTAAGATGCGGTCCAAAAAGTGCAGAAAAAGGGGCATGATGGTTCAGACCCATGAAATGATGAAATAAATCCAACAGCTTTGATCCTGGTAACAAGCCGTGACTTTTTAACACATCCTCAGGAACAACAGCGAACGCCTACGTCCCTGGTTTTAATCTCACAATCTGAGAACATTCCTGAGTCGTCCATGTGTGCAAACAGAGTGGGAGGCCAGATAGAGACACAAACAAGTAACAAGTGTTCCCGTGTAAAATCCACGGTGAATTAAAGCAGATCACCCCGAAGGCACAAAGCTCCACGCTCCTCTTCCTCAGCAACACAAAAATATATTCCATCCAGTTTTTTCTCTCTCTTAACCTTGAAAAGCCCATCTTTACTCAAGACAACATCTTCATCACTGCAGCTAAAGCACACAATTAGATTAGGAAGAAAAGCACAGCTCACATGGTCTACTATAATCTGACCGTAGCAGAAAAATGATACTCAGCGAGACCATCTGTTGTCATTCTTCATAAAAAGCACTTGGAATTGGACAAGGATACACTTGAATGAAATGAGTAGAATTAATAAATGTATCCTTCAAAGCTCGTCTCCGAGGCCGGCTGTAGAAAAACCTCCAGTGGGTTCATCAGAGTCCGCCGTGGATTTGGTCTGTTTCAGTTTCCTTAATTGTGCTCCTATTTTTTTATAAGTCTAAAACAAAAAAGAATCTGTACAACTCACCTGCGCTCAGCTTATTTTTCAGCTTGGAAGCATTTTTAATTACCAGATGTCTGGTTAAAGTCAAACCTCTGGCTATGAGGTGAAACGAAAAACCACTGCAGACATCAGATTGTCCTACTATTAATTAAAGAAGTAATGTAAAACACACAAATATGGCTAGAAGAAGCTGATTAAAACATACTAGTGAACATATATGAAGGGCAAAAATATCACTGACACAAATTTTATCACACTCCCACACATGACTTAGAGCACAAAATCAAAAAATTCAATTTGTTTTTTATGGCTCTTATGTCAGCAAGCGATTTTAGCCTCTGGTTGGAAGAAGAAAAAAAATTACAACTTTCAATTTCTTGGTTTCTTTTTAAGGTTGATGTAACAACAAGTGGGCGGTTATCACGCTTTGGTGCCTAAGGAAGAAAAGCCTCAAGTCTGGATCAACAAACATCCCAAGAAAATATATTTGCATTCATCTGAAGCAACACAAATTTCAGGATAATTATGTTTACATGAAAAAGATATTTAAATCTTGAACCAGCTGTTCACCTCTCCATGAGCAACCCACCACAAACACGATTATTCTGTAAGATTATTACACTGAGATTGTGATGCCTTAAACAATTTGGGAGAGTCCAGATGGTGATGCTGTGACTTTATGAGATTCTTATACAATAATGCAAACATGAGGTAAATGGAGGCACAACTGTGATTTTATTTCAACATCTCAACTAAACCATAATTCTTAAGTTCAATGGAGACAAAAATATTTAACTGTGAATTTGTGATAGATATTATAACCAGTGTCAATATAAAGATAAAGTGAAATGTGATCTGGGATTGGTTTTGGTTTTTGGTAACAGTAGTTCCCTAATTACATTTTTTACAACCCTAAAATTAATTTCAGTCCCTAAAATATCCTCCGATTTTAGGATGGTCATGTAAGGAACAGGTGATTTCTTTAAACATATTTCGTTTAGAGGACAGCAGACAGTGGTTTCAGCCTGTAATTACAGCAGAAACGCCTCTGATGGTACCTGGGTTGCCTTTAGTGGTTCTCACTACCACTAAATGAGCCAATATGAGCGATTCGAGAGCAATGATCTTTGATTCATCTATTCATGTTAGAGTTGCAGTGGAGAATTGTTTAAAAACTCCCAGTTCAACATGAAGCAGACAATTACCCCAAAATGAGTCCTGGTGGCAAATTCAGCTGATTTCCATTTAGCTCTAAATCCACAACAAGGATCAGGAAATGACATCAGACCCAAGTTAACCAGTCAGAAAAACAGAGGTAGATAATCAAAATACTGGTAGCAATGCAAGCTAAAAAAATCAACTTCTTTGAATTTAAGGTTTATATGTAAAAAATAAAATAAAAATCAGCAAAAAAATACTTAAAACCCTGTTTTCATGAAATCAAACTGACAGAAATAAATGTTTATTGTTGCACTTTTCACTTTCTAAAACCAAAGCAGCCATATTGGTTTATGAGGTCAGAGTTGGTGAAAATAACCTCAGACTTTCTCCACTATAAATTTGATGTTAAATTTTCTAGTCTAGGAAATCGGAAAGTTCAACTTGTGACTGCCAAGCTGGAAAAACAATATGTTTCCCCACAGCTACTCAAAGAAACCAGAAAAGAATTTGACATTAGGATCTCTGAAATAAGTTAAACTAAGAAATAGCAAACTGCATATTGCTAGGTGTAATATAAATAAAAAAAACTGTTTGCTTTCTTCCTTTACTCAGAATAAAACAACATTTGTGTGGCTTTGCAACAGGCTAATTGCATCCAAACAAGGATTATCTTGGACTCCTTTCTTCTAATCCCTAAACAGAAGCAAAGATGAAGTGCTTTTATTAAGAGATAAGTGGACATTTCTCTGGGGCAGATTATACCGACAGTTCAAAACCACAAACACAATAAAGAAAAATAACTCAAACTTCTATGACTGGAACCGTAAGACTAATCCTAATAAAGAGCTTTACATGCTACTGTCTGGAAGTTCTCCCTAAAAATAGTGCTGGGTATTAAAATGCATCTTTAACTTGAAAGTAATGTTTGCAGAAGTTGCAATTTTTGGATGTGAACATAATTCTGACTGTTATTAAGTTTTAAAAATTTAATCCAGAATCTGCAGACTTGCCTGAGTGCTTAGCTAATGAGCCAACAGAATCAGGCGCTTACAAGAAAATGACTGCTGTTCATGTGTTCATCATTCCTGACCAACCTGGACTGAAAACACAGATAACAAGCAAACTGCTGAAGCTGAGCCTTGTCCCTTCGTTCATTATTAAATTGTACTTTAAGCTCGAGGATTTTGGAAAATGAGCAGTTGCCATTTTAAAGATCAATAAATAGGAAAGCCAATACACATAAAATATAAAAAAAAAAGTATTTGATGAGATTTGTATGTGTTGAACACAAAATGTGAAACAGTTCTGTAGTATTTGGTGGATGACTCCAACAGGGCGTTAAATTACATAAAGGAAACACGACCCATAAAAGTCAAATGAGCCAAAAGTCCCAAAATTACATTTAAACTTAACATGAAACCGTTTTTTTCTAGCTGCTGGCAGCAGCGACGAATCACAGCACCCTGCAGTGTTCGCCAAAAAGACTAAAAAGGTATCAGAATCACAGCAGCAACAACAGGAATCGAATGATTAAAATGGGTGTAAAAACATTCCTCTGTTCTCAGCCAAAACAGAATGAGAATGATAAAAACGCAGAGCAAAGATGTGAAACAGAAACAGCGAGGAAGAGGAGAGATTAAAGGATTACACCTTTCCCCGATGTTACTGACGGATCAGAGATGTAAATACAAAAGGTGATCCGTCCACAAATCAGCCATGATTATCATTCCGCCACTGATTCACTTTTATCTGTTTTTATCTTGCTTTTTTGGGGATTGGAGTGATTTTGTAGCCAAGCGGTTGTGACACATGTTCAGGGCTCACAGCTGAGATGAAAATGTGTCAAAAGCAAGAAGCAAGCGTGTGGCTTTCAGGAGGTCAACATGTTAGAAAAGTCAGGAAGGAAATAAAACGGAAAATATGGCCTTTCACAAAGCTTCAGGGTCAAAAGCATCATTTATCATCTCCACACTAATGGAGAATGTAAACATCATGTCATCGTCATGTGGTCGACAGAACAGACGGGCGGGTCCCTTCATGGGAACACGGTTTACATCTGAATCTAATAGGTTATTTTTTAAAATGGATTTAAAGTTTTATCATGGTATTCTGCAATAAAAGTGATTATAAGAACTAATTATTGCTTCTGTTTTAGGTAACATTTGCCTCTGACTGTGTCACAGCAATTATAGCCCCACAAACACAAATACTGCTTTTGAAAAACATCCCAATTATCAATGTGCTTCTTTTGGATACCAGTCACATAAAGAAGTGTGATCTGTATCACTAACCTTCACAACAACTGTATTTTTTATTTTAACGGTATTTATTTATGCTTTCATTAAACCAAGAGTGGAGAAAATAGTAAAACTATCAATTCTGAGAATAAGGACAGACTTTTTTAAAAAGTGCCACTGATTTTTATTCTTATAAGAAATTGATCACAATAAATGATCAATGATGTGATAAGTGACAGTAAACGCCCAGCCTACATGCTTCATAGACATGACAGGACTCAAAGTCTCTCAGAAATCTTCATGATTTCTTCATGTTTAGACCAACATCAAATGCTTTTTTGGCCCACCGACACGGGAAATCAAAAACCAGTGTAAGAGCAGCTGTAGTATGATTCTACAAAAACATCATTTAGAAAACATTAGCAGAAGCATTGAAGATAACAAATAGCATATTTCACAGCAGATCAGGCAGGAGCAGACAGACATCATCCTTTGGATGATTCTGGTTTTCTTTCCATTACATTCTTTCAAAAACTCATTTTCCAGCAACACAATGCTAAAGTTTGAAGAAACTTGACAGACATATTAGTTTAAACGTCATCAACTATTTTTCCTCCACTCATGAAATTCCAAAGAATTATACTTTAAAAATCTTTCTTTTTGTTTGATACCATCACCGGAGACACTTAAATCTTTAAAGACCTTCCTACAGTCTTAGAACCAACCCTGTTATCGGATCCAATAATGTTTGAATTAGAACATATTGTGACTGGGGCAAAGTGGAATGATTTGAAATGAAAAAAGGGAGAAGCGAGGGAAAGTAATAAAACCCTGCATGGCGGCAGAATGCATAATTCCAGATGCATCGATGACAGCGGCGGTGAAGGTGTGTGTGGTTCAGGATGAAGGTGCATGTTTTACAGACCGCAGTGAAGCCGCCTGTTTACACTCAGTTCACCATAAACCTCCGGAAATTTTCCACCAAATGTTCCATTGTTCTGATTATGTTCAAGCTTCATAACAAAATGAATCATTCAAAAGAAATAACAGAGTCAACTGGAAAGATTTAATTAAAGATATGCAGTGAGAAAGCGCAGAACTAAGGCCTCTTCTAATGTCATTAATCAGGCTACAGAAAGGTTTACGATAAAAGCTACAGTTTGATGCTTTTACTTTCATATTTTATAACATATGAAAAACAGTAAAAATAATTTTTTATATGATTAGAGACTTTTGTTGGGTAATTACTAAACAACACAATTTAATAACTTCCAGAATATTATTCTGATCTTCATTTAATAAGAATAATATTTCAAAAAATCTTGTAATGCTGCTTTTACTAAAAGAAAAAACAAACAAACAAACCAATAGCTCTTTTTCACATTACCTGAACTTTTTTTGCATTTTCTCATATCCTCAGACTTTAATGTTGCTTAGTGGGATTTTATGTGATAGACCCACACAACCTGGTGAACATTGTGAAGAGGAGCAAAAACTGTAGATCATATTTGCTTTATTACAGAATAAAATGAGAAATAAAATCTGAAATGTGAAGTTGTAGGAATGCACTCTGTTCAGATGAGACCAAATATTGAACTGCTGTGTCTGGAGGAGCAAAAACACCGAGCCTGAAAGCGGTTTGTCACTGGTTGCTATGGCGATTCCCTCCGTTTCTGGGAATTTACACCTCAAATATAAAATATGATAAGAATTCATGAACCTTGTGTACCAGAACCTTCTGGGACCATACATTTCCTTTTGTTTTTTTGGTCTGCAGTTTTATATTCTGTTCAGTAACTATAATGGGGGTGAATTAGAGTTTGGGCCTCTGGATTTTAAACACGAGGTTAAAGTAGACAAAATGGCCGACATTCTGAGGTATGAGGTTCACACTGGAAGATGAGAGAATTTGAAAGAAAATAGTTTAAATCAAAATGTTTTTGAATATTTCACAAAGTCATAACCAGGAGTCATATCATCACACCACAAGATTTACTTCCTTTAGTAAAACATTGAAAAGAAGCAGGTAAAATACAAAGTGTAGAGACCTAATTAAGACTTTAACGGTGTTTTTAAAATAATTATATGGCCGACCTTTCATTACCTGTTGGTATTCTGATCTTTTGCAGATTATTTCACATTTTGTAAACACCTCCAGAATATGTCCTCCATTACGTTTAGATGCACTTTTAAGTTTATTCTTGTTTTCTATTAAGATTTGTTACACTTCTGACAAACAGAAATTTGTTAAACATGTTTACCATTTTACTTTTCTGCTTCTAAACCATTTTCCAACAGACAGCTGCGGCCCGACTCCTTCTTTGGAATAATTTCTACCATGAACTGAAATCAGAAAGTATGTTTAAACCCCTGCAGACAGAAATCAGAGACTCTTTTCATCTGCAGAGGAGAAGGAGAGAGAAGGAACTGGGACAAAACTACGAATCTTGTCCTTGTTAACGGGAGAGGAGGAGCGTTGGGTAGAATAAAGGGTAACAACTTCTAGTTTGTGTTTGAAAGAGTGGGGACAGGGGGAAATGAAAGGAGGAATAATGAGGAAGATGGAGACGGCTGTGTCGTACAGCCCACCCAGAGAAGACGCAGATGAAATCTACAGAATGCAGATTGCAATGCAGAGCTTCATCTCTGAGGCGAGAACCAGTGATGAGGAAAGCATCGGCTGCTCAGCCCGTTTCACCTGAAAACTTTAAACAGACCGTTCCTTTCTCTTTCGCCTTCTGGGTTGGTCTGGTAAGTTTTATTAAAATGCCTCACTCACTTAAAAGTTATGCAAAGTCAGATGCATTTCAAGGCCAGGCCGGCGCTGCATCTGCTGATGCACCTGTGAGCTATACACAGATTATTGCTTCCAGACGCCAATGCAGCATGTTCTGCAGGTCCAATAACAAATCCTGCTGCTCCAGAACCTGGGCAGAGTTTGGTCTGATTTAATGGGCCTGAAAAAGACAAAGTTTTCTTCACTGAATAATCAATTTCCACCGGTTAACAAGAGCAGGTCCAAACTTCCAAACAGAAAATCCTGAATGGCGTATGGATCATGGTAGATATAAAAAAGGAGTACATTTCTGCTAAAAATCTCATAATTTTTTTTAATTAGTCACAGGATTATTCTAGAAATAATAAGTTCAGAGCTCTAAAAATCTAAAATTTTCTTTAAAAAAAAAAAGCTCTGAAATTTTGAGATTAGTCTCAGAAATATTTTTGAAAAGAAACAAAAACTTGGAAATGTTCCAAATTTTTTCTTTTTTTAAAAAAAAAAATATTCTGAACAGTTTTTCCCAAAATGTCTGAGGGTTTTGGTGGGAATTCACTACATTTTTCAATTTACAATGGCAAAAAAGCAACAAAACCAATGGTAAGTAAATACTGGGCCAGTAGAGGGCGATGCAATGCGCCAAAGTGTGACTGATAAGTTCAAGTAACAGCAAGTCAGGCTTAAAAAAAATAGCAAAATAATTCTGCTGTTATTTTGAGCATAAGATCAGTACACAAACAGCATCGTTAAAAATTACAACAAATCTCACTTTACCGGGATGTCTACTATGCTGATTTTGTTCACTGATTTTAAGAGTTGTTTGAAATCACTTCCCTTCCCTTCGCTGTTTAAGGCTCTTCAGTTTTGCATGAATTTCTCTCAAACCTGCTTGAAGAGCTTCATGGAGCGTTTTATGTGTCAGAGGAAACTGTTGATCATTCACAGAACAACGATGTGTCGTTTTTCTGAGAATGCAACATTTCTTTAGAATAAAACAGAAGGCTGTTCACCGAGGAAGTGAAATGAAGACCCTAAATAAAGATCCAATTTTTACACACAGTGGTAATAAATAGGCAGATTGTGCAGCTTTCATCTATTAGATAATAATGCCAGTCGTACATCAGTTTCCTACCCTGGAGACCTTTCAGTAAAGTATCTGCTGCCATGTTTGTCTCTTCCATCAGTGATGTTCTTTTTCTTGTCACACCAGGCTCTCCACCATCTGCTGCTTCAGCTACCGAGGGAGAACAAATGAAAGCTACTGGCTAAAACCAGAAAGTGATCTTCTTCCTTTGAGCTGAAAATCAAACATGTACTTTCAAAGAAACTTTATCCTCACTGCGTAAAAAATATAAAATAAAACGTTTGTGAAAAATTAACTTATCAGTAGCGGTCCCTGTTACAGCCACTGGTGGCTCTGTACCTTACCAGAGGCACAAAACTCAGAGACATTTGTAAGTCCAACGTTCAGGTTCAGAGGTGAAAACTTTCCACATTTTCTGAGATGCATCTCAGAAACTAGCCTGGGCCGGTACTTCCTGTTCATTACAGCCAACGGTAGCACCAACATCTGACGAAATTACACTCTATTGTAGCCTGGATTTGTCCAATGGAGTATTAAGACCAGTAAGAACAATAAAAAATAAAATAAAATAATAAAAGTATGAGAATAAAGTTGTAGTATTACAGGAATAAAGTTGGAATAATACGAGAAAAAAAGTCATATTATGACTTCATCCACGTATTATTTCAAATTTATTCTTGTATGACTTTAATCTCATAATATAACTTTATTTTTATATTATCATTTATTTTTTAGAATGGTAAATAGAAACATGCCTAATTCACATTTTCCATTTTTTTCCGTTTTTGCAACATTTCAAAAGTGACAATTCAGTTAAAACATGGAAAGATGAAATTTCTTTTTTTGTATCTTTGTATGTTTCAACAGCTATATTTTCTTGTCTTTTTAATGTTAGCTTTGAATAAGCTTTTGATAAATAATTGCTGTATTTTTTCTATAACTGTACAAATTACATTTAATTTCCCTTTTTAACGTCTATTATTAGCCAATGCTGCCCAGTACTTACCATGATAGTTTTGGTAACTACACAAAATTATAATAATACTTAAGTTTAGTTCTTCATTGGGTTATTTGGCATAACTCCTGGACTAATTGTAGTTTGTGTGGGGGGATAAAGTTTGGTTGCAGAAACAGCAGAATCAGAAAGTTTGTTCTGTGCTGAAATGCGTTTTACTGCAAACCCTCAAAAACACCCTGAAGGGAGAAGGAGAAGGAGAAGGATTGTTTTCCCCGGAGAAGATAAGAAAAAGTGAGTGAGTGGAGAGCAGAGCACCAGGTGTTTGTGGAGATAAATTTTAGATGAGTGTGAGTCAACTTTTCCGACAGGAGGAAGAGTCTGCTTCAGGTTTGACTGAAGCGATGAACATATATAGATACTGTACAAGAATATCTGGACTTCTGATACTGTGGCTGTAAAACTGATGGAAATTGAAGAAATTAGAAGCTAGAGAAAGAAATGACTTTAATCAAGTCAGATCATATGACCACATGCCTCCAAGTATGTAAAAAAGATCTTAATGAGATCTTTCATGTTAGCCTGAAGCTTTTCACAGGAACATTCCTGCCATTTTGCTCCAATTACACTCTAAATGTGAATTTTAAATGAAGTTTATGTGTAGAATTCATCCAAGTAAATAAAATATAAACTTCAAAAGGCTAAAGTGTGAATCCAGAAAAAAAAACACTTCTGGATTGCAAGAAAAAGTACTGAGAGTAAAAAAAAAGAAAGAGCAATGATTATAAAATAAGCTAAAACAAACAAAAAATGATAAAAGTCCAACAATGCTTTAAATTTCACATGTGATCTACTATTAGAAACCTTTACTGTAGGTGCAGCATGGCAGGCGCTCCTGAGGAACAACGTCCATCAGCCTGCACTGGTGTGTGTGAAGCATCCAGCTTAATCTGCACTGGTGTGTGTGAAGCATCCAGCTTAATCTGCACTGGTGTGTGTGAAGCATCCAGCTTAATCTGCACTGGTGTGTGTGTGAAGCGTCCAGCTCTCTGTGAGCAGCAGGGAACGCAGCATGAACACGGAAACGGATCGGAGCTTGAGGTGGTGACCATGGGGGTTCGTTTTTATTGCATTATCAACAGCCTGCTTGTTTGAGGAACTTGACTTTTTAATTTCAGATGTGGATCCGGTAGAACTCGAAGCATGAAGGTGGATGAGTTCAAGCACTTGGGGTCAGCCATCCAAAGCAACAGGCACAACACAAGATAGGTGAAGAGTCAGAGTGGATGGAGACGAGAAATTCCAGCTGTGCCAGGGAGGAAAAGAGGAAGAGGAGGAAGGAAGGTACAGGCTGAGACGGATGCTGCAGTGTGACGCCCCCTAGAGGCAGCAGTTGAGATGAGACGAAGGTTAAAGCGTCAGTGGAATCTGGTTATGAAGGATTCTGCTTTAATTCAAGGCTTTTGAACATTTCCATACAGGAACACAAAGTGTCGACAGACGTCAACATGTTCATAGCAGACAGTCTGTATGATGCAGAGTCATCTTCAGATGATGAATACTGCAGATCGCTTTTGTTAAGACATACATTTATCTGACACAGAACCTACTGGGTGAAACATATTTCCTGTTTTACACTCCAAGTTCAGAATAACAGCACTAAAAAATATTCATTTTCATAGGAAATGTTGAAAACTGGTTTAGTATTTATGTGATGGTGCATAACTCCATAAATTCACTTGCTTTACTCATCAGTGTGATTTGGCAGCATGTGGATCTTAATGATGGAACAAATAAAGAATCAGAGGTCAAAGGTGACCCATCATACTTCCTAAACAAAACATGTTCATTGCATTTTTTTCTTTCACAAAATCCTTCTTAGATAATGAGTCTGATCAGTTCCGCCTATTTTGAGCTGTTTTTAGGGCGTCTTCTCACTTTAAATCCAAATAAGCTGCTGTAGGACACGCCTCCTAACTCAACGTTTGCACACGCACATAAAACTGGCTGTAAACAGATGTGCAATTATATAACTGTACATCTTCGGAAAGCAGAAGTGGGGCCTCCTGCACAACCAATGAGAATGCAGCAAGTGGTTTCTGGTTGGTAAGTCAGCAACCAAACACTTGACTTTTTCAGCAGCCATTGTAAAGCGGTAAAACCAGCTAACCAAACATGCAGGAGCACTACTCAGGTTGCTAGGTAACGGGGTAGCAAATGCTCATATGTGACGTTGCATTAGGAAGGCTTTTGAAATGGTTCATTTCCCAGACACCAAAACAAATTAACTTATTCCCATTATTGTTTTTAGAAGCAACTGAAACACAAATGGAAATATAAAAACATGCAACATGTGAATATTGCATTATATGTCCCTTTTACTGCAGCTTTGTCAACAGATAGCGACATCCAGACCCCTGGCAATGCTGATCGTGTTAGTGAAGTGGAAACTTGAGGATTAAAAAAGTTGCACTCTTTAAGAAAAGCTGCTTCTTTGTCAAAGCAGGGGTCCTCAGCCTTTTTCTGCAGGCAGAGTTTGCCTGCCTCCCCACAGAGAGCAGAACAGTGAGCTGGGATCTTCGTATCGCCGAGCCGCGGCCGTCCTTCAGAGGAGCTGCTGAGTCCCTGCAGCCTTTCTGCAGGTTCAGTTCTGCCCTGAATGCTCCTCACTAACAACCTCAGGTGTGAGGAATACAGAAAACCGAGTTCTTACCTCCAGTTCAGGCAAAAATGAAAGGAAAAGGGAGTTTGGAGTGTGTGTGTGTGTGTGTGTGCACAGTTTGATTTGTTTTACAGTTCAGCTGACATGTTTTAATCATTTTTAAATGATTTTGCCAGATTTTTATTAAAATTGTATTAATGTAGCAATAGTTTTGGGGTTTTGTAGGAATCTCATGAACAGAAGTGACTGTAGATGCGTTTCCTTCTAAACTGACTTGATTTACTGTCATATAAATACACAAATTAACACGATAACTGGGTGTAAATATTGCAAACAACAGTGAGAAGCAGAGGATGTAACAGAGGAATCATCAAGAAGTTATTTCTGCATTAATAAATGATGTGAATGGTTAACGCAACACCAGGTGGTGGCAGTGAAAGGATTCTTCTCTTTCATTTCAACCATAAACAGAACATAAACAGAACAGCCATTCGCTTCTGGTTTTATATTTAAAGCAAATTATACTTAAAGATTTAAATTGCAATCGCCATAAAAATACCAATTTGTCTAATATCATCACAATTGCAAAGGAACCAATATTTGGTAGGTTATTATATTTCAGGAGACATGGAATTAATATGCATGAAAATAATAGATTTGGCCAGACGTCGACTGGCCTTGACGAATAATTATAATGAAGATTTGAAGTTTCAAAGAAATGATGGGGAAATTACAATGGCAGAAAACAAGAAAATATATATTTTTTAATTTTAATCATAATTGGAAGTCATTGCAGGTTTTAACAACTTATTTGCAGTAATTTGTTTAGCAGCTCATTTTTTTCCTCAGTTTTGTGTGAAACACTTTTATGAGATTCTGTCCACTTAAGGTTTGAAACTGTGTTTGAAGATCATTTCCTGCTTCCACGTTTCATCCCAGCTCTGTGACACAAACAACACTTTTCTTTGGGAATCAGACACCAGTTAGTTTACAGTAATCCCAATACAACTAACACATTTTTCAAATAAATTCAGGATCCATTAATTAGATGTGTACCCCTCCAGGGGGTCTTTTGTGGGCTCTAGTGTCCCTTATATGGCAGTGGGCTGACAGGAAATGGGGGAGGAGAGGAGGGAAGACATGTGGCAAATATCATCGGGTCCGGGAGTCGAACCCGCGACGGCCGCGTCGAGGACTGAAGGCCTCCAAATATGGGTTGCGCTAACCGCTACGCCACCACGGCACGCCCATTAGATGTGTACTTTGACAATTCAGACAAGTATTTTTCACAATTTGCAGCACAATTTGAGAAGCAACTCTTTCTCAGCCAGTGAGTTTTCAGCTATTTCTTTTGTAAAATCTTTAAAATACAGAAAAACTTTCATGTCCATCTTTCCCTCTCTTGCTCTTAATGGAATATAGCAGACACAAGTTAAAGAACTTAAAAAAAAATTGTTAGAAAAATAAAGCTTTACATTGACTTCTTCAGTACCGTTTGTGAATCGATTGTGGTTTCAAAGATGTTGCATCTAAAATAGGCTCCAGAGCTTTTGGCTCCTCGGACTGCATGATGTCAGAAAACCATGAAATCTTCATATTACTGCTAAATATCACTTTTATGATCCAGTTTGCAACTAACCAACATTTCCCTCTCTTTAATACTTCCTGAAAAAGTTTAAAAGTGAATAATTTATGTGTAGCAAATGTTTGAATATCAGTTAACTCCCATGATGATAAAAAAGGAAATTATTTCTATAAGTAAGAGAATAAAGAGGCAATAAGAAAACTAGGGCATCTATTTCCTCACCCTGACCACTCAGAAATAATGTGATAAAATGTAAAATGGTAACAATTATGTTTAATGTTGATCATCATTTCTCCCCCGCCTTCTTTTCCCTTCACCGTGTTTTTTTTTTCTCTCATTCTTTTGACAGCAGAAAGCAGAATAAAGGAGGAACCAGGAGAGAATGAAACAGCTGGTACTGATATGAAAAGTGCAATTTAAAAAAATTGGATTTGGGAAGAGAGGATGGGTTTAAACCTCCAGACAGCAATAAATGGCTGCAGCCACTAAACTAGTGGTGCATTTATTAATCCAAAACGATTTCAATTATCTTTTAGAGCTCGCTTTTGACCAGCAGGAGAGAGACAAAAATGGCTGGAGGGGCTTTTTACTTTGGGAGCAGCTTCATCTTCTGACACATGCTGCATGACAAAGAGAAGTAATTGAATAATTTCTAATTAGCAAACTGTCCCTTATCTTGTATTAAAGGTTATTTCTGCTACACTGAATGTCTTTGGTAATATAATTATACAACTCTGGAAAAAAAAAATAGAGTTGTCACCTGACAGATTTTTCCTGTTTTCGCTTTTATGTCATAGTTAAATGTTTCAGATCTTAACAATTTCTAATACCACAGAATGGGAAAGGAAGAAAGCTTCCCAACCCACCCTGACTGAGTAAAAACAGAGTTGTCCCTTATTATGAAATCATGGATTAGCCGAGATCGGCCATCGGTTTTGGACAGCTGGTTCACTTTCATTCACACACGATTACCGTCTGAGCTGCAGGATCTGGAAAACTGCTGTAATTTATGGAATCAACTAAAAAATACTGAAAGAAAACGGACTGGATTAGTCAGATTATACAGATTAATGCCTCCAGCTTTGAATGGCTGGAAGAATCAAGCTATTGGGGTGGCCTAGTCAAAGTTTTACACAGGCTTTTGGTTAAAAACCTTATAATGTGGCTAAAACAAAACCTTTAAACAAAGAAGAGAGGGCCAGGATTCGTCCACAGTGATGTAAGCAGCTCATTCATAGTTTAAAGACTATTGATGACAAAGACGGAAAAACTAATTAATTTTAAGAAGCAAACAAATTTAAAGTAACTTAAAATTTGATTTTTGCATTTAGTAAGTTTATGTTTGTCTGATATGAAGATTAGTTTGATCAATTTTGGGCGCCTGGATTTCCACTCTGCTTTGATACTGTCAGTATAACTTATCACCACTATCACATATATATGGACTATTCCTTTATAAAATGGGAAAATGACTTAATGTAAATTTTTAACGTTTCCATATTTACACAGTAATTTAACGAGGACGTTTTTTTCCTCAATATCATGAGAATCAGACAAACTGATAATTATTCAGAAAAAAACAGTTTCCGTCAATTCCTGCACATTTCTGATGCAGCAAAACATATTTTTAATTCCTAATTAAATTAATTAACATTCATTGTTTACTTTGCATCTCAGTGGAGAAGAAAAGTCTCATTCTGGAGAAAAAAAATGCATCTTCTACAGTCCGTAGAATAAATCCGACTCTCCTTCGGTTGAATTGCAAATAAAACCAGCCAGATTCTCCTCTGCTAACTTCGCTGCAAACTCAATCTGCTGATTACTATACCGTGTGCCTCCAGAAATATCCTCTCTGCAGATTTAAAGTGGGATAATTTGTTTTGCCGGAAGGTTTTCACATAAACCACTTTCACCCAAAGTGGCTTACAATGACTACGACGCTGAAGTAGCTTCAATCACAACACTACAAGTCATAACTGGAGAGAGAAAAAATCTACACAAATAATGATTCTTACTTTTAAAAGGTTCCTCTTTCATATGTATGTGAAGCGTAAAGTGGACGGCAATAAGCTTTGGAGATATTTGGGAGAAGAATAAGAAGCTCTTCTGATGTTCAGTATTCCAGCAGCAATCTGTGCTACTGTGCTGAGCAGCTTAATATTTTCCAGTTTTCAGTCCAGGACTGAGTTTCAGCCTGATAACAACCACAGTCACAGACTCTTCCTGGATTCACACTGGAAAATAAGGACAATTATTCTTTGTCGGACTAAAGCTTATAAACATTTACGAATGTCAAACATCTGTTGTTAAGAAGCAGTTTTTCGTACAACTAACACAAACCATTGCTTCACCCCCATTGCGTCAGATTTTCAGTAACTGATTAAAAACGTCATGATTCCAGGCTCGGTGTCGAAACCTGCAGCAACATCACTGACAGGCTGGATCAGTGAACCAGCCTGATAACGAGCTCAGCTACGTCAAACTCAAGGTGCAAGACAAACTTTAGCTAACAAGCGCTGGTCAGGCTTCACATGTAAAGTTCTACTAGCTAGTAAAATTGACTGACATTTCTTCTCCGAGCAGCAACAGCTAAAACCAAACTATCCACATCTCTGTCCGATAACATTTAGACGACTTTAGCAAAATGTTTTTTGTGACTGAAAGTCAAATTGATATTTTGGGGAGGCCCAGTCAGAGTTCTGACTTAAATCCAATACAGAATCTGAAGAAAGAGGGAAAAATAAGGTGATGGTGAAGACGCCCTCCAGGTAAAGCGTTGAAATTCAGATGGAGACGTGCAAAAAACTGGTCAGAAATTATAAGGAGGGTTTTATTTCTTATACTTATAATTGGAACAGAGAAAAATTAATTTTGACATTACATTATTAAAATAAAATTTAATTTAAAACGGATAGATTGTAGTTAGCAAACTACCTATCTGGATAGACAAAATTATCCAAAAACTTAATTACCAACTATCTGCTGATCCTGATCATTCATTGATTAAAATAAAGAAATGATTCTGATCAACTTTTGCAAACATCATTCACATTAACTTTGTAACAAAACCAGAAAATTCACATAGCAGAAAATCCATGGAGACGGAAACAATGAGACCGCACCAGCCCAGCTTAAAGCCAAACCTTATCGCATTCTGTCATCAATAAACTAACAACATTAAAATGGCTTCAAGAAAAACTACATCACTTTTTCAAAGCTGGATTTTGATTTAGGCACCAAGTGCTAGTTTCAACAGCCAGAAATGCAGAGTTCAAAATAGACAAAAATATGAAACGTAAATATTACGCAAACAAAATACTAGATATTTAAAGATCCAACCAGAATCTTTTCTAAATTAGACAACAGTAATATATGCCTCTACTCTAAATGTTAACATTAATATGTAGTAATAATATTGTAAACAGAGTTATTAAATGAAGAGATTACCTTCCAAGTTTTCCATTTAAAATGTGTCATACCAATAAGTGGACAGTGTCTGGTCTGCATGTCTGACTGACATCAAACTGTCATAGAGCAACAAACTTCAGTCAGAGGCCTCTACAGATTAGATGTAGGACTGTCTGCTACTGGAGCTCCTTCCTTCCAACAGCTTCACCATTCACAGCAGCTCTATGAAGATACTTAGATTATATGAGCTACAACAATGTTTGATTTCCCTTTGGGAGAAATAAAGTATGTTTGAATTTAATTTTATTTTTGTACTTTTTCCACATTTAGTGAAATTTTTAGCTTAACATAATATACTTTAAAAAGAGGATAGGAGACCTGCTTTCAAGTCAAACTGGCAGCCTACATAAAAAAAATGTTGGTTAGTTAAATAAAGCACACAAAAGGCTTAAGAAAACCATAAACTCCAACAATTTTCTTTCTTGCGATAAACAGTTCTAATGTGACGTAAAAACCCCACAAAAAACAGAAAAATCCAAACCTGCAGCGAGAAAAACTTCCAGCAGGTGTCACCGACCTGTTGATTGCAATCAAACACTGATTGCTCTGAAAATCCAAATACACCCAGAAACATTTAAAAACAGTTGAATGAATAATTCTGTTGATTTTTGCTGATTAAAATTAAAGGATTTGTTCTGCGTTTTGCTTCGACCATAAAGGTAGAAGTAACCTGTGCTCACACACAGATTTATGGTATATCTTCTGCTCTCGGACAAAAAGTGATGTGCTCATTCAGCCGTGAAAAACGCCGCCGCAATCCGTTTCACTTTTCCCAGCAGGAAAAACAGCACGACCACCGAATATCTGGCCGATCATCAGCGATGACCTGAACTTCCCTGCTGCAGTGCAGCGTTAGACAAGAAGCATGAGCTAAGACAGCTGCAAAATCCGTCACCCAGAAAAGAGCTCTGTCTACTCCTTATCTGGGTTGAAAGAAATTAATGTCAGGCAGCACTTAAAGAGTTTCAGCTCAGTGAGAGGCGTTCATCATTTCACCAAACTGCCACTGAAAAAATGGTAATTTTCGGTTTGGGAGTGAAGCGCTGCAGCATTTTCACAAGCATAAAAAATGAGCAGAAACAAGGTAGAAAATGTAATTAAACTGCAACTTAAGCTTTGGAGAAAAGGTTGCATGTACTCATTAATTTGATTTCTGTGACGAAAAGCTTATTTTCTACAGTATTTAAATTTGAACTCATTTAAAGTCTCATTCCACATTATTTCACATATCTTGACTGGGATGGTTTCTTTTATTGTGAACAACACTTAACTAGACTTTACATGACTTCTGTCAGGCCTGTCACCACGACAAATTTCACTGGACGATAAATTATCCAAGAAATTATTGTAATAACATTACATATTACTGTTTTGAGACCATTTAACATTTAATGGTAATGCTACAATAATGCAAGAACAGATTCTCAAAGATCAGTAAACCTTTAAATTCTAATGAACATTTAACACTGGAACTGGAAGACATTTTAAATATCCCAAATAAATAAATAAAAACAACAAATAAAATAAATCATAAAGTAATTGTAAACAAAACTGTCCTTCAAAAAAAGCTTTAGTTGAGACCAAATCAACAGACTGAAGACTTATATCATCCAAGTTTTGGCAGAAACAGATAAACAATAAGTCATGAAAAATAAATTATTGACTTTGTTTTAATTTGTCATGAGATTATTTGTTTTATTGCTTATTGTAACAGGCCTACTTGTGTCAGTAACCATTTTAGAAATACATACATGTATAAAGTTATAATAATAATAATAATATTAATAATAATAATAAGCAGTTTTTGTTTTCTAATTGAAGAAAATTACCAACTAGGTCAATCCGATCCCAGACTTTACACCTGGAAGTTGACCATCTTTAGTCTCTCATTTGAATTAAAGCAGATCTATAATTAGACTTGCATCAAAACATACCAAGAAGCTTTTATTGCATCTAAAATCCAACATTATGTCAGAGCTGAAAGAATACAGAAATCTTCTTGGCACGGCATGAATGCAGATCCTCTCAGATCATCGCAGAGGTCGGCGAATACAGGAAAGAGCGCTGAGGTCATGAAGGGAGGAGGAAATAAAAGCCAAGCAGATGAATGCTTTAAAACTGCAGGCACTGGCAAAATGAACAAATTAGGTCGTTTTCTTGAGTCAAACGTTAAGGTCAATTAGTGCAGATGAAAGTAGGCCTCTCCATCTGCCATGATTGTATCGGTTGATCCTGTGCCATGTACATTCAGGATCCTGTGAATGGTTTAACTATCTGCCACTCTGGAAAGGATACAAAGGGATGTTTAGATCCAGTTCACTAAAGAAAGGCCTTAGGAATGAGGAGTGAATTAAAATTTAATTGTTTCAGTTAGAAAGAACCGACTAAATGAAGACATTAGAGCGTGATGGATAGAAGGAGTGCAGGGCAAACCTTCTGGCTTTTGCTTTTGTAACAGTTCAGGAAGTGGAATCTGCTGAAATGAAATAAAATGCAAATGATTATTTTCTATTAAAATCAGCTTGCAGACGCAGAAGCTCAGAAGGAGCTTTGTGTCTGTCGGTTAAACTCCTCACTGCTGTTTTTGTTTTGTGCCTGTTGTGTCAGCAGGCATGGCTTCCAGCACCAAACACTGGGAGAGGCGACCTTTCCTTCCATCACCACCAGCAAACCCAACTCAGCTACAGAAACGCTGCACCTACAAACACTCAGCATTCTCACACTTTCAATGTTGTCGAAAATAAGTAATATGAAATCAAATCCCCAAAGAAAACCTTAATGATGTTTCAGGTTTTCTTTACTTCAGCTGCACTAATGAGGTCAAAGATCACTCAAATTTGCTGAGCTGCAAATAAACCACATCTGCTACAACATGTTTTACTGAAATGTTGCAAATTGTGATTAAATCAGGAAGTAAAATCTCAACCTATCAGTTGGTAGAGGTGCAAATATAAACAGAGCTGGTACAAATCGTTTTGAACACAAAAGTTTCTTGATATTTATCATTTTTTGCAAGCTGGAAATTCTTTTTTTTAACAAAATCACCTATTCCAGATTTATTAATGCAGCTAACAATAATAGAGCAAATTCTTCTAGTCAGAAAATTGGAAACAAAAGACAGAACGCTGTCCACATAAGGCAGGTAAGTGTTGAACCTTAGATTAAACTGTACAACCGTTCATCTTTGAAAAGCAGAAGTAGAGCCTTCTGCACAACCAACAAGAATTCTGGATAGTAAGTCAACAATCAATCACTTTTCCAGCAGCCATTGTACAGCGCATACAGTGGTAAAACCAGCTGACCAAACGAGTTAGAGCTCAGCTTGGGTTGCTAGGTTACGGGCGGACAATGCTCACATTGGTAGGTGAGGATTTATGCTCTGGGCGTTTATGAAATGGCTCATTTTCCAGACACCAAAAAACATTAACTTTTTGCCAAAAACTGTCTAGGTTTTTTTTTAAGTGCTTGGGCTGTTTCTAGAAGCAGTAGAAAACCAAATGGAAGAACAAAGACATGCAAATTGGGAATTTTGCATAATACTTCCCTTTTAAATAAAGTGCCAGAAACCTACCAATAATGGTCAATAGGTCTTTGAGCAGGACACAGAGCCAAAGCATATGGCCAAGTAAACCCAGAGCTGCTTTAGTAGACACAAAGCAGACAGTCTTCCATGGCCGTCTCACACCTCTGGCCTGAATCCTATAGAAACCCCTCAGGATGAGCGAAACAGAAGACTGGACAGAGAGATTTTACAAAGAGTGGTCACAGAGCCCTCTCTGTATTCTTCAGTCTTGTGAAATGTTGGAGGACAAGATTAACTGCTGTCCTACTTGCAATTCAAGGCAGGGAAACTATTAAGGGAATTGGTTCCAATAAGTGTGGAGGGTATCTGCTAATAGTTTGGGTTCAGTGAAGCTTTATAAATTATTCCAGAATCAATAGCATCTAAACAAACTGAAAGACGTCTGTAAAACAGCAAAGATCACCTTTTCTTAGCTGAAGTATAAAATACACTGCGGATTGTTTTTATTTAATATGCAGCTCATAAAAATAACCTGAGGACAAAAACTCTCCAGCATTATAGAAACTGTTGTTGTTCCAATTTAACTCTGATCAAATTAGCAGAAGACAGAATGCTTTAATATCCTAGGTGGTTTTTATGACTCTTATGTTGATACTGCTTTTGGTTCTAGCTGAATATTCTACAACTTGAAGACTTTGAAAACTTTGTTTCCCTTCTAGTGTGGATTTCACTTAGTTTTCCCTTTCAGGTCAAACAAATCCCCCAGATAGACCTAAAACAAACTCACCACAACACCTGCTGCACAAACACCAGCGCTACTTCAGATCACTGCTAATGGCTTCCTGAGCTCAGGGAGCACATCTTTACAACCTCTGTTTTTATTTCACCCTCCGTCTCTTAGGGAGCTGCAGAGGCCCTGCAGCAGAGGAGAATCTCCATTTTCTTGCTCAGCTGTCTGAATAAAAATGAGTTAAAGCAGGAAATATAAAAAAGATAAGAGGTTGAACCATTGATCTGTTGTATCTTTGGCTGATTGTAGTGACAGCAAAAGCTTTACAAGAAAATACACAAAAAACGAGTAAAAAGATTTTATTCAGTATGGATGAAAAATTACAGGCGTCTTCAGTCACACAAAGCACTAAAGATAAACACACTACAAAAACATTTAAAAAAGTATTAATGTCTAGTTTCTAAAGAAAATATCTTGAAAAAAGACAAAACTAACTTACAAGTAAGTTTTCAGCAAGATATACGTGTTTGTTTTACGTCAATAATTTCTTAATATTCATAAAAAAGTATTAGTTCCACCGGTGGATTATTTCACTTTAACATAGGAAAAAAGATCTTGTTATGAATGAAATAATCAGTGGAACAAGAACGTTTTCATCAATATTAAGGAACTTTTCAGCTAAAATATTTGCACTAGAAACTGAACCAAAATTACTAAGATTTTGTTTGTGTGCAGGAAAAATCAGGGAGGCTTTAAAAGAGAATTCATTTATATAAGGTATAAATGCTTTGGTTACTGGTATCAAAATATGTTAAAGTTTTAAATAATAACTTAATAAAAGTACAGCGATGCCCCTTTTCTATCTACAATCAGTCATCTAGCTAAAAGAAGGCTCTTATGTTCCTCCGTGAAAAAAAAACTACTTTGATACTAATATTTTGCTACAGAGCAGAATGGAAAAAAAGCTTTATAACATTCTTTACAAAAAGGCCTTGAGAACTACCACACCATGGGATAACGTCCTGTGTAAGACCACTGAGGTCACAGCATCTATTGTTTGTGAGCATAAAGTTTCTCAGGTGAGAAAATGTTTTCCTTCTCCTTGTTCAATACAAAAGACCTTCTGATGTCAGCAAATTGCACTGAATCGATAACCAATCTCTGAAAAGGTTTCAGCAGTCATTATTACCTTCAGGTATGACTTGGTCCTCTATTAACTCTTTAACAACATTTTTACAAACAGAAACTCAGCAGACAAGCCGTTCCACCAGGTGTTTGCTAATCGCTGCTGGCTAGTCTGAAGGAGCTGAGTGGGGAAGTGATGAGGAAGGGGCTGCTCTGTGAGGCAGAAGCTGGGAAGCTGCAGCCCTGAGGAGGAGCTGCGCCTGGAAGGCGGGGCTAGGTCCATCCAGGTGTTTAGAACAACTGAATGGTTGCCATGTAGATTAAAGGATTTCTCAAACATGCTTGAAGGAATCAAGACAACACTCTAGGTGTGTTTTTGATGAGGGTATAACTTTATAACATGATGTAAAGCTCAAAACAATTGATTTTACATAATACTGGCTCTTTATCTAAATTGGGTAGAGAGAAAAAAAATGAATTTGTAGATATTTCAGAAAAATATGAACCCACAGCTCAGAAGATTGAAAGTAGAAAGCAGAAAAACAGTGAAAGTCTTTCAAGAAACTGGAAGCAGTTCCCTGCTGGCTGTACTGAAGCTCAGCTTCAACGGCATTTAAAACAAAAGTTGTTCTTGATAACTAGCAGGGATCGTCTTCCAGCCTCTTCCGCTCTCCCTTCCCCTCAGAGCAAAGCACAGATAATGTACAGCACTTTTATGCCTTCTGCTGAATTAAACATGCAAGGAACAGCCTGTGCTGGGCGCTAGAGCTGAAGCAAAGAGAGAGGGAATTTTAAAACGCCTTTCTATGCACCCCCCTTCAGAAAAGTCTCCAGAGAACTGCTGAACATTCTTTACAATTAAAAAGATCTGTCGCAGATAGGCTGAGCTGAGGGAAGCTGAAAAAGGACAGCCCTGTTTTCACTAATTGGTCTGGTTGAAAAGGACTGTCAGTTGTTGTTGGGCAGAAGCAGCCAATCGCCAAGTGGAGGGCTGGAATACCGCTCGCAAATACTCCTGAGACTTCCCTTCCACCTCCAGCTTTCGTTGTTAGAGCCGTAAATCCCATCCTGAAAAATATCTCTCTCCTTTTCCCATCTCTGTCATGTCTGTGCTGCAGCCAACAGATCGGGCTTCACAAGTTACAAATCTGGCCGTCTCTAACTCCTGGATCCGAGGCGGATAACTTAGTTTTTCCAGACGCACTCAGTCTCAGGTGGGTTAAACACAAAAAAAGCTAACTGCTGTTTTTCAGCTCTCTGCGGGGGAAATGGTTTCAGTTTCTGCCCAGCTTCTGGTCTTTTTCAGACTCAATGTCTCTAATCTGAGAAGAGAAAGTCTCCTTTTCTCTCCCGGCCTGTTTGGTATTCCCCAGATGGAGCGCAGAACTACCACCCTCCCCTCCCTTCTGGCCCCTTTTCCTTTCTGACAGAGCCAACTGACCTGTTACTGCGCGCTCTGCATGGAGTGGGGGCCAACACTCACAGAGGCAAGGACAAGACTCTGCAGGGGTGAGGCTCATAAGAGCAGCCTCCAGCGGCACATGTGACATGAGGCGCCACGGCGAGCTAAAGATCAGAGAGGGGGACGTGTAATTATCACATCCCGCTTTCAGCTGGCCGCAGGAACAGCAAGGGAAAAAAATCAATACAAGGGAATCATGGAGGTGTGAAAAAAGATCAAACATGTTCTAACATATTCAAACAGTATTTTATATTCTGTTACTGGATTCTTAAGTGATATGTTCCTTTGAAGGGACAGTATTATGTATTTTCCAGGCACATGGTGCCATTTTATAGTACAAATATCTGTTTTACCTTCAGTTGTTATAAAATGCTACATATATCAAATATAACTTAAAAGAAATTTGACTTTGTAAATTAACACGTTGAAATTGGGCCTCTGTCTCTTTAAAATCACCTGCTCTATTAATCCTTTAACGAAGTTTTTGCATTGAGAAGTAGTTCCTATAATAAGCTCAGCAGCTCCACCAGGCGTTTGCTAATTGCCGCTGGCTAGTCTGAAGGAGCTGAGTGGGGGAAGTGAGAGGAGCTCAGAGAAGGAGCTGCGTCTTGAAGGTGGAGCAACGTCCAACCAGGTGCTTTGCAGAGCTGGATGGTTGGAGTAAAGGATTTATCAAACATGCATGAAAGAATCAGAGCAACACTCCAGGTGTGATTTTGATGAGAGAATAACATTATAACATGATAATGTTCCAGTTTGTAATGGGAAATCTTAAATCAGGAAACAAAAGGTCTGATTTCCCTCCAGTCTTCATCATTCCATCCTCATCGTACCTGTACCACCTACAACAACTCAATTTGACGAACAACCAGCAGCGGTTAAAACAAACTTATCCAGTTCCTACCATACAAAGGTTACACACTTCAGGTGCTTAATCTAGAATCTTGGTTTTTGGGTTATGACCCACATCTCAGGAATTTACATGAAAATACAGCAGATGGACTAGTAAACCATGAATTCCCCTCTTCACCGTCATGTACTGAAGGACTGCAGTCATTGCTGCAGAAAAACCCTGACCTCGATACCAAATGGCACCAAAGCAGAAAGAATATCATCGTAAAGCTAAGTTATTAAAAAAATATTTGAGAAAATATTTAGATTCATCAGGTTGTACAACAATGACTTGCTGAAGGACAGCCACCAGGCCAGCTGTCTTCTCCATTATTGTATGGGATGAAACATAGCCTTTTCTTAATCCTTTTGACTTCTTCTATGAATTATTTTAAGTCTTCAAAAGACTTTTAAAAGTCATAATTCTGACTTTATTTCTTGAAAGTCTAACTTTAATGTTGAGAAGACAAAAAAATCACAATTCTGAAATCAAAGTCAGAATTTAAAAAAGCAATTTTTAAAATCTTTTCCAGAAACCCTTCTCTTCATCTGCACTTTCCCAGCTGAATGTCTAAAATCAATTCACTTTTTAAACATTCAAATTTGCTGAAACAAACCTGTATTTGCATATGTAATGGAAAGGCCTCTAGAATAAACTACATGATGAACACACAGTTTGCACATTACAGTGTTATTTTAAAGAAATGCATCAAACTGCACAGTACAGTATGCGGTGCGTTACATAATGAGCATCCAGGTGTGATGGTGGATTTAACTGAAGATGCTGTGACAAAGCAAGTGTACAGTTTTTGTGTAGAGTCTGCAGAACCAGAAATAGGTCCCTGTGGCAGGTCTGTTGAAGAAGCTAAACACAGCAAATCAGAGCAGGTGCAGCGAGGAGGAAGGTTGAGGCAGTTTGGTATTTATGGACTGATAACACGGAGCAGCTTAATTAATTACCAGATTCTCTGCAGAGTCTTTTTGAAATGCTTTTCTTTTATTGAAACTGGGTTGTGCTGAAACAAAAAGTTGTGACCGATGAAGATTTTTCTCGCTGAGGGTGCATCCACGCTACATGACTCTGGGAATAATTAGGCACCAAATTTGTGAGCCCAGTTTAATATTACCTTTAGAAATCCCTGGAGAAACAAAACGCTGAGACCAGATGCTGGATATAGTCACATGGAGCCCTCAAAAAGCCAGGGCTTTTATTTTTACCCATATCTCCAACAAAAATATTTCCATTTAAATATAATACAGCACTGTAAACAAAACAGAAATGACTGTTTCTCTCAATTTATACTCAGACAGATACCATATAGTTACTGGAAAAATGTGATTCTTGGAGCATGGATGCACCCCACAGAGTCCTAAAGAAAACCCCACATCTCATTTTTTCTGTAGGGAAATGATAAACACAGAATGTGTAAGAACTGAAGTTACACTCTAGCTGTCTGCAAGTTATTTCAACATAATTGGCAGCTTGTGCAGACAAATGATGCGGCTGTACGCAGAGTCTCCACTGAAATATTTAGTAAGAAAGCAGATACAACTGTCTCATTTACAGAACAACAGATTGCACAGTATGTCCAACATCAATCGGCAACAAGGGAACTGCCGGCAGTGGAAGAGCTGAACCAGCTTTCCTTTATAACAGAAAAAAATCAATATAAAATCCAAACATTTCAGCTGTTGATTTAATGGCAACACTGCAGATTTCCAACCCACACGACAGCAGTTACAGTTCATGTTGAGGAATAACAGCTATAGTATGTTGACAATACTTTTTTCTTTCACAGTACACTGGATCATGAGAATATGAAAAGGGAGAGATCAAAACATTCATTGGAAATTCCCTTTTTTCTGTTATTCTTTATGTTGAAACTGATGAAGCAACTGAAAAACCGTTTTAAGGGCAGAGCTTCTGCAGGGTCTTATAAAGTTATTAAAAGTCTTATATTGAAATCTAGGCTGTCAATTTGAAACTTAGCTCATTCATTCCTTCTAACGGATGTTTAAACAGTTTTGTTTTGAGAAACAAAACTCTTCTGGTCTAGCTGAGGAATTTAGGCATTATTATGCATTAACTACTAGAGCACAGGCAGGTAGATCGTTCATCTTTATAATAGAAAGAGTCCTATCATTATCATCTTGATTCAAAGTGACAATAATGATATTTAAAAACTCAAAAACTGTATTGTTGGAACTGTTATTTTTACTATTTTCTCCATCATGTTGGAAAATGTGATCATAGTTAATAATGAGGGAACAGGAACAGCAAGTACTTTAGATCTATTCTAAAAATGCTTCTAACCAAATATGGATTAATATGAATTAATAAGCACAGTGGAGCAGAACCTAACATTGACGGTTTTCTTTATTTCTGCTATTGAGCGTTCAGCCAATCAAGACCTAGAAAAATAAATGGGGATCCCTGATTGGTTGCTCTGCAAACGTCCGCCAATAGCATGTGAAGTAGCATAGTGTTTGCGTATTTATTTAGATATCATCTACAAAAAAAAATCCATAAACACAGTTTTTTCCACTGTGGAATCATTTGGAGTCACGTTCCACAGAAAGTCTGAGTGTTCGGGGCTCCACTGCAGCTCCAAATACTGTGTACAGGTTAGTGATAAAAATCACAATACTTTATGCATTTGGTGTCCTTAAGATGCCTGTTTGAAACGTCTTTCAAGAGTAGTGTTTGTGTTTGTGTGGCTTTGATTGTTTCATACACTCACAGTCATACAGTTACCAAAAAAAAGAAGCTGGAAATGTTTTTATGTCATAACTTTTATCGTTTTTATGACGGTACATAAGATATTATAATAAAATTTGACGCCTTGCTGCAGTTTGTTTAGGGAGTTAAAACCTGATGGTCATGTTTTCCATCAGAGGTGAATGTTAAACACGATTAAGCTTGGAAAAAGGGATATCAACAGCTTTGTCAAAAAACTACTTTAGTTGGAAACATATCTAACTTGCTTAAGTGATTTGATAAGTTAAAAATAAGGCATAGTAAGTCAGTATTATTTTGTAATTCTTGTAACCTTGAGTTGTGGAAATGTGCAGAAACCCTTTATTTTACTGTTTTGTTAATTGCAACAAACAACTTGTAATAAACAAAGTGTGTAAGGCGGATCGTTTTCAGTTTTAACGGCAGATTCGATGGATGTGCCAAGTTAGAAACAATAAGGCATAGTGACCTTGAATAAAGTGAGCACTGCCACCTTTTGAGTGTAATGCCTTTTCAAAACTTTATTTAACTAAATTTGCCTCTGCCAGTTTTCTTTTAATAAAAATTGTGAATAATATTTTTTTACAACAGGCTTTTCGCCTGATACTTTCTATTTAGAGTTCATTTTTCTGAGCAGTTTTCTGTGGCTTGAAATGTTTCGGTTGTGACCTTCCCTCCGTGTGTAGGCCGGTCTACGTTCTTCCAAAAGGCTTTTCCGGTGATGGTTTTCCTGGATGGGTCACCTCACCGTTACAGTGACATAAAAATGATTCACACAAGCTGTTAATTAAAATGTTTTCTCAAATGAAATGTTTTATTTACACCTGATCTCCAGAGACTTCAGTCTAGCCTTACTGCATTATATTCCTCACATAAATTGCTGTGCTTTATTTACTGCTACATTCAACTTATAATTTCTCAAGAGAAACAGGAAACTGGCTGGAAAACATTTCAAATATGCCTGAAACACAAAGACGAGAAAACACGTAGCTTCAGCTCTGGTAAACAATCAGAGCTGCAAAGCTTGTGTCTTAAAACATTTCTGTTTTCAATGTTTATTAATAATAAAAAAAAAAAATTAAAAATCTGATTCTGGCTTTAAGAAATACATTAAGAATTTAGTGTTCCACATTTGCCACAAATAATTTCAGGCTCATCTTTCCTGACTTTCAAAAGATACATTTGTAATCTCAGAAGAAGATCTAATCTAAAACTGCTCTTAAACCTTATAGGATATTTATTAAATCTGTATTTTATGCATCATATTGCACCTGAACGTAGGAGTTATAAGCTAATTAAAGCTCTTTAGCCTTTCAGGTTTACCTGAACTACTTCTTTCAGATTAATATCTCCAGTACATCCTGAAGAACAGATTACTGTTCACTTTATTAGGCCCACCATTGTCCTTCAGGAGCATTTGCAGGTTTGAAATACACAAACAGCTGCAATCAACCACATCTGGATCCTGCTGCCATGTGATTGGTTGATTTGCTACCTGTCTTAATGAGCGACTGAATAGGTGTGACTAATAAAGAGGCCGGTGAGTGTGTGCCCAATGTCACCCCAAAACGTTTTCAGATCTAAACTTGGAGTTGTGGCTTGTTACTGCACTTCGGTAAGATTACATCTTTACTATTTCTAACAAAGCTTGAATATGCTAACATACTGTACATTGTGTAAGTGAGAAATTGTTCGATTTTCTTTTCTTTAATATTCATAAATGCATCTTGAATATTAAATAATCAGAAAAAGACCCAAAAACATTCAAAGGCCCTGAAAAAGTGATAAGTGACATCCAATAACCTCCAATAACGCTGGTGGATATCTCACTCAACACATGGAGCCGAAATAGAAAAAAATGACTTATTATGTAAAACTGGAACATAAAACAACTGAGCAGTCCTCGAAGGAAGGAAACAAGTGGGAAGAAAGTAAATAAGGTAAAACAAAAAGAAGGAAGTAGAGTTGGAAACAAAGAAAAGTAACTTTTTTATTCATTTAATGAGTCATTACAGACTCAACGTGAAACTTTGTGAAACCCCCCAAGGCTCTCGGTGAATCTTTTTCCAAGCAAGATCAACACCATTACACAAGAGCAACAACAACAACAACAACATCTACAACAACAACAACAGCAACAACTGTGCTACAGTGACACACCGCCCAATATACGGATGATGCACATCATTAACACCACAGCCAGCCACACATTAACACACACTGGTAAGTCTGTCATGTGACTCAGTATGGGGCCCCGCACTTCAGCGGCTCCCATCGGGAAACCAGGTGGTGTCGCGGGGAGCAAGCCCCCAGTAGAGCCAGCATTCGGCGATTAAGAAGGAGTCTCTCACTGTTGCCAGGACGACAAGTTTAGTCTTTCAGAGTTTTTTTTTTAAATATAAATTCAGGTTCAGGTTTCGTCACAAGAGCAACAGCAACATCCACAGAAGCTGTTAACAAGTTGAAGATTTTACATCAATCTGGGTGATTTTGTGATGTTTATTATGTTTCTAGTTGCGATTTCTGGTAATGTTTACAGTACAAACACTGGAGTCACTCTGCACATAATCACACAGCGAAGCTGAAGCGAGAAGAACGTAGCGATTAGCAGCGTAGCGTCAAGAGTCCGCTAAGGTTTCTGACTTACACTGAATCAAGTCTCCCCTGGTTACAGTTTAACACGGTCACAAACTGAGCCACAGCGCACAACTTTTGCCTCACAAGCATCACAACAACTTCTTTCTGTTTTTATTGTTCTCGTAGTCCTCACTAGATAGTAATATACAGGAACTGTGAAGCATAGAGGAAATTACTGATGGCAACTCTGCAGTCAGGTTGGAGTTTAAGCAGGTAGGTGTCGAGCTAATGGAGGCGATTTGAATTTTAGTGCTGAACAGGAAGTTGTTTTTAACTCCCTCACTTCCTCCATCTCATCCTCTGATTTCCAGACCCTTCTTCTCCTCTCCACATCCTCAGACATAAATGGCAGTCCGGGAGATGACGGAGCCGTCCCTCTGGGACTCCATGTCGTCGTCGAGGTACACATCCATTTCTGCTTCGCCGCCATGACCTCTGTGGGCATGATACGCCGGAGGCAGCGCGTTCCCGCCGCCTCCAAATCGATTGTATCGCTCGTCTTCCTCCTCGATGCTGTCATCCAGGTTAAACTTCCTCCTCTCAGCTTCATCCATCTCACCACAGAGGAGGATGTCATGGGGGGTCGGCCGGTTTCCGGCTGGGGCGTGATGGAGGTGGTGGTGGTAGCTGTTGGGTTTCTCTGTCAGGGTCCCAGTGGCGTCGCAGCCCTCCCGGTACGTGTACACCGGCCCATTGTTGTTCGACCCGGTTCCGTTCTTGCTGCCGTTTCCAGAGCCGGCGAATAGCAGGCGGGCTTTGTTGCCATAGTCCGAACCGTTGCTGCCGCCGTTGCCCGCCGCCACAGAGTCCCCGCTGCTGGGGAAGCCTCGCCTCTGTTGGCGGCGGCTGCGGGTCAGGAGAACAACAACGAGAGTCACGACCAATAGGAGGGCCAGGAGGGAGCCGATGACTGCACCCGCCACTGCGCCGGCACTGGACGGATCCTCCAAGGCTTCTGCAGAGGGGATGGAGGGGTTGAAATGAGGGAGTGAGTGGAGGAAGAGAAAAAGGAAGGAATTGATGGCTGTAGTTCTTCTTCTATTGTAAGTGGTGATGATAGCACGTGTGTTACAATCCTCTTATAAGTGTGTGGTAATGTTCTTCTCAGTGTAATCCCTTGGTGAGGGTGCAGTCATTGCTGGGATCAGGCTGAATGGGACTCATTCACTCTCCCAGCTGCTTTTTGTACGACATTTTGCAGACATTTTGCTCTACATTTATGTCTGTCCAGCTGTCGGTTCCCCTTTTGTTGCCCTCTCCCTGCTTTTTTCGGCAGCTGGAGGGGAGTAAAGCCTTTTCAACTTTGGGTTGGTGTGAGCCAAGTTTGCCTCTCCACTCATGTTTCAGTTGAATATTGAAACAAGAATGAAGTCGAGCGTACAACATCAGCGAACACAGGTTTGCTTTGGACCTTATTTTTTGCCTCTGGAACGGATTAAAGGTTTTCGGTCCAGCAGAGCGACACAGACAGACACAGAAGCAGAACCAGAACAGAAAGGTGAGGGTGTTAATTGAGGAGAATGAAATGAGCACAATTGTGCTTGGAAAGTGTTTAACATCCCCAAGCCCTTCCAGTTTGACCCTGCCTAATTCCCTTTCTCCCATTTGCACCCGCTCCACATGCCCTTTATCTCCCCTCTCATTGTCCAGGTCTCTGCTGTCGCTGGCTTTCTCCATCTGACTGCTACTGGTCAGCTAGTCAAACCATTGGGCAAAATGATCACCTGCTGTTAACCTGGGACCCCATCCAGACCTCACTGACAGGCAGCACACAAAGGTACAAGTCCACACTGCAGAAAGGCTAATGCCAGGCAGTTTTTAAGGAGGATTCTGAGTAGAAATAAGAAAGAAAGAAAGCATCTGGCTCAGATAATGTTGATCTGGATGAGCAGATTCACGCAGAGCTAAAAGACAATATCAAACCAACCATGTGAGAGAATACAGTTTCTGTAAAAAGTGAGCACCACCCAGTAAAACACCAGATTTCAGAAATTTAAATGCTTGATGAAACATAAAACAAACCTCCAACAGGGAAAATATCTAAAAAAAATGTCTAAAAGATGCAATAGCATTTTTACCTGGGTGTGTACATGAATTATTACTTTGCTGCAGCAACTTCCATTTACATTCAGGTCAAGTCTTCTTTAGAAGGAGTCTGTTAGCATCCCATATTTAGCATGCAATATCAGCTAACAAGCAAAATTTTCCAAATATCTAACACTGATAGCGATTGGACATTGCTTATCCACGACCATTTTCAAGTGACCCAACAGATGAAGTTGTGAACTCTGGTTGAGTTTTCGAAAACTTTCCTCCCATAAAGTCATTGTTCTATTGATTTGATAATGGTATTATCTATCTATCCAGGTTTGATCTATAATTTCATCTCTTCTTGGACTCAAATAAAGCCTCCCTCTTTTGCTTTTGTACCAAAGGGCTTGGTTCAAAACTGACTGATATTTGGAACGGTTCATAACTTCTTGTTCCATAACAAACAGTCCAGGTCAATTAACTGGAAAACAACCCAATGTGTCTTGAAATTCTTGCAGTATTTGGTTTCATCAGATCATAATTTTACCCCTGAGATTTTAGCCATACCTGAATGATTACATCTGGAGGAAAAGTTTCTGTGGTCCAACTTCTTAGTTTGTACAAATGTAGAATACATTAGATTTTGTTACATGGAGAACATGAATAGTGGATAAAAATGTTGTCAGAACTGCCTGACCTCTTGGTGCCATTTCTGATCCACTTTCTTATGATTTTTCCATTCAGAAAAAAAAAATTAGTTGTTACATTACTCTTAAAATTTTGCTAGTTATTGATGACAGCACTTATGTACATTGAGATAATTTAGTCCTTGAAACCTTTTGCATGCTGTAGCTCTAGCTGCAGGATGATTGTTTAAGCCACAAACACCAATCATTGTAACAGGGGTGTGTAAACTTTTCACATCCACTTTAAGTATGCAATTATACACTGTCATTTTTTTTGTAGTTGAATTACATGCAGACTTCCCTTTGAGAAGCTGTACAATTAGAGGAGAACGGAACAGCAGCAAGTCTGAGCTCCTTTTTGTTTTATGCAAATGACTCCCTGGTTCTGCCAGCTCTCCTGGAAAACACAGCCGTGCAATCTAAGGTTCACTGAAATGATGCTGTTAGAGTATATGTGCAAGAGAAGCAACATTATGTGAATGACATTGTTTTCCTTCAGATATATCACATTGGACATTGGATAATGACCTCTCTGGAGCTGCAATGTGTGGTTGTGCTAACAAAACCAGCAGGGGGATGTCACTACAACAGGGCCTGGATTGAGAGCCTGTGATTCATGCAAATTGTTCATTCTGACAGTGCAGAGGGAAAAACAGATGAAAGAAGAGAGAAGCTGAGCAAAGGGACAGCAGAGGAAGCCTGAGTAGGTTTTTGGTGGAGGGAATAGAGAGTAAAGTTGAAAGGAGAGGGCTGGTTGGTTTTAAAACACTATCTGCCGGTTCATATGGGAAGACGATGCCAGGATGACACAAACCGGCTGTGAGAGCAAGGTGGGGCTCAGGGGAAAGGAAATGATTGCTAAATTAGGAGGAGTGTTTATATCCAACTGAAGTGATAGAATGTACTAAGGTTGATGAATCCAACTTTCCCTGTCCTACTTTTCCCTCTTTTCAAACTTACAGATTGGCATTGAAACACAACATGTGGGCCAAAGTGATATTTATTTTTATTGTGCCATTTATATTTTAGGCATTAGTGGCATTTATCAAGTGCCTGGGAGACAGAGAGACAGCTGAATAATTGCCTTTTGTGAGAGGGCCTTTGGTGGCTGTCATCCTTCTGTTAATCAAGTGCTAAAAAGTCCATTATTCTGTATAGGCTATACAGACAATGCACCTAAAAAGGTCATTACATCTGGCATGTTCATTTTTCAGTGGATCAGGTCATACACAGGAGCAGTGTGAATTTCTCTCCATTTTTCTACAAAACTTAATGACTGCTGATATTTTAACTAAAATTATGCATAAAGCAACTATCTTCTGCAACTAGGAGCAATCATTTCTCCCCTTAAATTAAACAGAAACACACGTTTGTTTTCAATACCTATGTTCTTCTTTTTGCAATAAGATTACTCAAGACATAACACAAAAATGACGACATTAACACTAAGAATATCAGATGGCAAATATGAGCATAGATAATGGTACATATTATGAATTAGCACAACATAAATAAACTGAATTGAGCTGAAATTGAATGTTAACCAGCTGTTCTTTCAAACAACAGACAATAAACATGCAGCTAGCTTAGAAAGGCCTCTTGCTCGCTATTTGATTACACTAGGGGCCATATTGTCCAGATGTTAGCTTTGAAACTAGCCTGTTAGCTTTGTAGTTATCCCACCCTCCATTAATTAGCCTTCAGCTTGACTTTCAGAGAACTTTTCTTGCTTTTCCAAACTAACTAGTCACTCTGATGGCCGTCTCCTGCTAATTCTGTACCGTCTGTTTCTTCTCCACTGAGCCACTCGGTAGCTGTCTTCAAGTCAGAAACTTGTGGGTTCAATTCTAGTTTATTCCTCTATCTTTAGAAGTGCACTTACCCAGCGATCTCAACCACAAGTTGCCTACCAATCTGCAGATCAGTGTAAGAGGATGTGAATGTTGTGAGTGTTGTGCTAGAAAGCAGACTGAGGCTGCGTTCACACTGCAGCCTGAAGTGACCCAATTCCGATTTTTTGTCAAATCTGATTTTTTTGATGATGATTCACACTTCCAAATATATGCGACCTGTATGTGTTCTCCAGTGTGAACGGGCAAACGACCTGAAAGTGTCCCACATGCGCAGTAAAGGGCGCAATAGGGTCAGCGTTCTCAGTGTTTTCCCAACCGCCATAAAAAGAAGTGCTCAGTATTTTCGGAAGTAAACATGGACGCCAACAGTGAAGCATATCTTACACATTTGGAGTTGTTGTCCAACCGGAGGCAGCATATTAATAAACAACTTAATCCTCATTACAGTTCGCCATGGTTGTTGTTTTTCTTCCTGCTTGTGTGTATCAGGATACAGAATAGTGTGTATCAGTGATGTTCAGGTTGGATGAATGCGACCTAGACGTTAGGTCGCATTTGAATCGGATACGTCGCATTCAGAAGGAAACCGACGTGTGTTTTTAGGCTGTCATGAAAAGATCAGATACAGGTCGCATTATGTCAAAAAATCGGAATTGGGTCAATCAGGCTGCAGTGTGAACTCAGCCTTAATGTGTGAAAGGTTTTTGAGCAATTGTCATAAAAAAGCTGCGTAAATTCAATTCATTTAATATTACATTTTACATATCAGTGGAAATCTGACAATGTGTGGACTTTTCCCATCTCCACTCCATTAATTCAAAGAAAGAAATCATTGATTGGCACTCTAATAATGAATGCATTAATGTTTAATTTCGTCACTTATCATCCATCAAAACCGGATATGGCATGTAAATGCTCTACAAGGATGGCAAAAGTGGATGTTTAGTGATGTTTTTAATAGATGCAGGCTTTATGAGGGCGTTATCCGACATCATTTATTACAATCTAAGACACTAATGGATCCCAGTTTAGTGCCGACAGTAAAATGCCAGATTTACGATCAAAGTTTAATGTCAAATTCTTGTCAACCATGCTGCGAGACACTTTAGTAAATACTCTTCAGTGCGAATACTCCCCCCTAAAAAAGTCAAAAGGAGAGGAGCCTATCATAAGCAAGAAAATAGGCCACGCTTGTCATCCTTATTTCTCGTCAACAGAGGCGGGCTGGCTGCATTAAGAAGCACAGTGATAAATGTCACAGAGAGAGGCAGGAGGGCTTAGATCAGTCTCTGTATTAGTGTCATGAACATGGAGGAGATTAGAGGAGAGGGAGAGCGAGAGACCCGTGAAAACTACCCATTTCTACTCAGCTCCACTCACGGTGGTTGGGATAATCTAAAGCAGATGATTTGAGATGTGGGGAAGCAAGGTGGAAAGAATTAGGGCTGAGAGGGACGGACAAACAGCCTCAGAGAGAGGCGTGAAAAACTAAAATAAACCCAAATCTGAATAATCGGAGGGTCTTCTTCTCCGCCTCTCTACCTCTTTTCTGCACTTTTTTCATTCTTTGAAGTGGGGCTTGAAAACACACCACAGCCTGTCAGTTCACACCAACACAGAGAGGAAGGACTCCAATTAAATGCCGCTTTTGGTCAAGGACGTCTACTGTAGTAATGTTGAAATTACTATGAACCAAACACTAAAACACTGAAAGGGGAAAATATGAGAGAGCAAAACAGTGTCAAAGAGGATTTTAACAAAATAACTGACTTATCCACATTTCTTACTCTAGTCAGATACAAATCTGAGACAGGACACTTTGTAATGTATTCTATTATTCAGGGCTCCCCTGTAGTGAGATTTAATGTGTAATTATGATGGATTTTATTAGCAGGTTTAGACTAGAAGATGAGCCAAAGATCAGCACCGGTTTCAGCTTCCAGCATCTAAAATTCTGCTTCCAGATTCAGTGCAAAAGTCCTTAGAGATGAAACAACCTTTTCCTTGGGAAGCCATCAATACATTAACATCATTCAAACCACATCTGTTCACAAGTACTGCACTAAAACCCAAAGGAGAGAACTAAAAAAACAATATTTTAGTTTGAAAAGACTACAGTTAGACTGAAGCACAAAATAAACACAAAATAATTCCTGATAAACTACTTTGTGGTTTTTTAGCCTTTAGGCATTGTTAGCTTTCCCTTTTAAAGGCACATGCTCTTAATTTAAAGAGATAAAACAGAGTGATAAATATTAAAATTCTTGTGTTCACCTTTTGTACAACAGTATTTGCATCATCAGTATAAAAAGATTTAAATCAAGTTTTTATCAAGTGCAAAGCAAGAAACTTTGTAGCTTAAAAATAAAATATGAACAAGTTGACTTTTCCAAAAACACTTGATCATCATAGTGACTACCTCGATAAAAATTGTTCTGTGACATGACAGTGTGTTTTAGGGTAGGGTCCATTGTGGACAGACCTCAACAATGGACCAGTCAATGGTCATCAGGCCATTTTAAAACAAACTGAAGTTGAAAACATGATTTAAAACATTTATGATAGTTAATACTTCCAGGAGTGAACTTCCAGTTCACCACAACATCTGATCCCAGAGTTTTCAAAGACACTGCAAAAAAAATAAATAAATAAAAACAAACAAGAACTTATTCTAAGACTCTTAACATGTCTCTTAAATACATATCAGAACAATAAAATAAAAACACTGAGTGGTTGAAAACTAAGTCAGCTAAACTCAACTTAGGCCTGGAAAGTTGAACCACAAGTTTTCTGGACTTCCTTCAGACAAATTAGTACAGCAAAGCACCATGTTGAAAGAAACATAACACTCCATATCAACTGTGAAGCACAGTGGTGGAGGGATGATGATCTGGGCTTGTTTTGTAACCACAGGACCTTCCTTTTAGTCACTGAGTCGGCCATTAATCCATCTGTACATTAGAGCATTATGGAGTCAAAAGTGAGGACATCAGTACATCACCTGAAGCTTGATTCAAACAGGTTCATCAACAGAACAAGGATCCCAAACATTCAGAAAACAATCAGTTTTATTGTTGCTATAAGTTTGATCTACAAATGAATCATAGGAAGAGAAAACAAACTGAAGTATAAATGTTAGAACCGGGTAGGAATGCAAATGTACTGTATAGTGAGAGGTGTTGTGTATAGAATTAGCTCAATTTATTTCTATTATTAGAGCTGATGTGGTGCATTTTTCTAATATGCCCCTTCAGGATTGACTTTACTTTAAAGGCTTAAACTATTCTTGTTTAAAAACTGGTAAAACCAAAGAACTGATGAAAGAGTAAACTTTAGTATTAAAGATGGTTAAAAATGTTTGGTACAAGTTAATACTCCCACAACACCTGTCTGAATCTGATTAGCATTTATTCTTGGATGACAAAGCAAACCAACTGAGCCATTTTTCCAATTCCATGCTGGCTTTTTTCTAAATCAGACGGCCACAAGTGCCCGACGCCCATTAAAGGTGTTTATGCCATAAACATGTTGACCTGGCTCAGTGGGAACTGTGGAATAAAAACTCTTTAAGTAGAGTCGAAAGAGCAAGTTTCCTCAGGTAAACATGGCAACATTGTTCCTGTGCAATTTAACATCATTACATATAACAACTGGGCTCAGAATGATCTACCTCCTCCTTTAATCCACATGTTGGCTTTTCAAGTTTTCTTAACACAAATTCAAACTTCACATGCAGCAAAAGCAAAAATCGAATCTAGAAAATAAATCCCATGCAGGTATCGATTCACTCTAGTGTGTAGAAGTTGCTGACTGATTTCATGACACAAGTAAATAATAGAATATATGTCGTGGACATGATCATCCCAACGATGTAAACATTGCTATCAAGGCTCAGATTCCAACGTCACAAGATGCTAATGCTGCACTGTAAAACCCCAAAACATTACCAAGTATTTGTGGTCAAGTTTACAGCTCAGATATCAAGATGAAATATGATAAAAAATCATTTACAAGAAACTTTTAAATAAGATATAGGAACTTGTTTTAAGTCAATAATTCCTTAACGTTGATGACAAAGTACTAGTTATAGGAAAAATGTCTTGTTATTTAAGTAAAATAACCAGCCAGTGGAACTAGTACTTTTTCATCAGTATTAACAAATTATTTGCATAATACAAACATCTATTACTTGTACGATAGGTTTGTCTTACTTCAAGTGTACTAAGATATTTGCAGTAGAAACTGAACTAAAAATAATTAAGATTTTGTGTTTTTGCAGTGTTTGATTTGTTCCAAAAGTTGGAGCTTAGAGCTGGGAATGATGTCACACTCTCATTGGGAATGCACCTGTAGGTCGGAAAACCATAGGATTTCTAATTACTAAAAGCCGATAATATATTTATCTTACTTTTATTGGTTAAAACACAATCGGAACTAGCTAACAGATGTATATCTTTTACAGCAGTATTTACATCAGCAACCTTCATCATGATTTCTATTTGTACAGTCAGACTGGAAGCTACACTCACGGCTGCTCAGTCAGCGCAAACTTTCTCAAATCAGAATTCCAACATCAACAAGATTTGTTGCATTTCTGACTGCAAAGAGACACCAGAGTACTCTTTGTTTTCTGACTGTGCATTTTGACAATGACTGGGTCATAGTACAAGTTCTATTCAAAAAGAGGCAGAGGAGAAGAATTCATCCCACTGAGAGCATCAAAACCAACAAAGAATCAAATTCTCTGCAAAAACTCAAATAGTTTTTCCTCTTTGAAACAACTATAATCTCACGAGTGTAGAGCTGCCACACAGCTGACCCCAAAATATTTTAAAAAATTACTCGTGTACACAGAAACGTGAAGAAAGCTTCACTAACACACAACAGAAACACTCATTAAATGTTCTTTGTTTTGTTGTAGTTCCAACACACACATTCTCTGGCAGCGTTACACACACATGAGCACAGTGAGCTCTTAAAAGCTCTTATTAGCCTGAAGACAGCAGAAGCCTCAGAGTACATCTGTATCACACCTCTGACCCAGACAGAGTAATTGTACATCACACACTCTGCTTAATTACCCCTGATGACACAGACAACCTTGCACACATAAAAACACACACACACAGTCTATTAAATTACCCTCTGATGATCACTGATCTTTACACACACTTCATTTACCCCACAACTGAAAGTCGACAGACACACACTCACCTCTGAGCACACACACGCACATGTCTAAGCACTGCCGTTTCCATGACAATCTCAATTATTTCCCCATGCAACCCCACGATGCCACAGCGAGAGGAAATTTCCCGTCTGAATCATCCTCAGTTCCTTCTCTTCATCAGGGATTCTGGCCACCGCTTTTCATCTACTGGCTCCTCACTTTTCATCAGTGAGGAAGCAATCAGAAGGTGGTCAGGAACGACGGAGAGACGGTAAGAAAGAAATTAAACTGTAAACCATACAAGAAGGAGATTGCAATGGAAGGAAGGGAAAGTCAAAACGACTTCTTAAGCATCTTGTTTTTGGCATTTTTCTTGGCCCATTGAGCCTCCCTGTGCTCTCTCCTCAGAGACTTTGGATTTTAAATGGATGCTTCCTGACACAGAGCAAACAGATGGGATGAGAACTAAAAGGCTCAGACAGACGGGAAGGAGAAAGTAGGAGAGAGAGGGAGAGAGAGAACGCGCGAAAACAGGGGAAGTAAACAAACCGGACGCAGGATGCAAAAATGTATAATAGAATACAACACACTTGGATTAAAAACAAGGCTCATGCAAGAGTTAGGAGAGTGAAAGCAAGAGTGTGCACACACATGCACACACATTAGGTCTAATTAAGTTTTTCCATTTTACTGCCTCCTGCAGGGGTTCTGAACTTCAGGGGTTATGCAAGTACCTCTCCACTTTCCTCTCAAGCTCTGCGCTTAGTTAGCACCCAGCTGCTGCACATGCAGGCTCTCATACAAACACTCAATAACTGACTCATTTAAACACAAAACCAGACAACCTTTCTACACAACTCCTGGCTCCACTCGCCTTAATAAACCTTCTGCCTGAAGTATGCATACAAAAAAAAAGGCTGCAACCCCCAAATAAGATGCCTTTTTTCTCTTTGCAGAGGGTTGCTGCCAAGTGGCACAAAAACCAACTCAACTCTGTTGAAAAGCTTCTGACTGCATCTCTGCACTCTGGTTTGCATTTTACGCCAACATGGAAACAAATGTTCATCAGATTCAGACACGCCACCACAGAAATGTAAATCTTATGAGGGAATGAACTCCAGCCAGCAAGTTTACAGAGCTCAGATTAACAATACGGTTGTAAAATACAGTCATAAAATCACACAGCAAGGCAACAAAACGGAGCCAACAGGACTCAGCATTGATTTCCAGCCCATGAACATCGACTAAAGGTTGTCTTCTGGTTTGAGTTCATGTTGCACACCGCAAGTCTACTTTAAACAGCAGAAACTGATACTGAAAGCCAGACTGGTTTGCATCCACGACTTAAAATATATTTGTTTCTGTGAGGCTTAAAATAATTGGGAGAGATGAATATCTTTGGTTTCCTTTAAGAAAATTATCCGCTATAAAATGTCTTCATTTTGAAGTCGGAACTGTGTATTTTTAGTACCTGAGCCAAACAAAGTATGAGCGACAAGGAGGAATTTGCTCCAACTAAAACTCGTTCATGTCAAAATTCACCTAACAGCTAACATGTGGTCTGTAACGATGTTAGGAATGGATAACACATTTAAGACCACTTTGTATGCTATTTTAAACACCAAGCTAGTATAAATAAATGCCAGAAACCTAATTTTACAGCCAAACAGAATAAAGTCTGCCACTAAATTACAATCTTGAAACCCTGAAAAACTTTACAGATGCTGCTCTAATGCTTCAGGTTGAACACGACCAAGACAACGCAGCAAAGTGAAACATTCAAGCCACAGAAGGTCATTATTTAAAAAATTTATATATTTCAATTTAGATAAAAGCTTTTAAATTGGCAGATTTCAGCTGATGCCCTAATTTCTGAATATTTAACAAACTTTTTAACCAGAGGAAGACTGGGTTAGTTTTACTGACAAATTAATGGAAACATTTTCGGAGAATTTTGAAATTAATAATGCCGATTACATTACTAAGTGAAGTTCCACTGGTGAGAGAAAGGAAGCTGTAAACTAAAAGATTTATAGGTGGAGCGGTTTGCTTTCACACTGCATCAAACGATCCAAACCCTTTGAGCAACCTGTTCCCCTCCTTGCCTGTGGTGGCGCTGCACCAAGAAACACTGATGAAAACAACATAAAAACCTCTGAAGAATACACTTAGAGCAACTTCCTTCTTCACAAAATGTAAACAAAAATGGAATGTCTTTAGATTTTTGTGGTTGTGGAATTTCTCTTTTGTCTTTGGTAAAAGACCATGAGCCATCTCTTCATCTAGATCTAGACTTATGCCTTTGTTTTGGCTGTATTTACCCAGAATGCCCTGTGCTGTAGTCCGCTTACTGCTTTTGGAGCAGTCGCCTGTCCACTTAACATTCACATATTGTTCATGCTCCTGAGTGCAATCCCTTTTTTCTAATGATGTCCAACTGATAAGAAACCCTGAGGCAGACCCAGAACTCGCTGGAATGCCTTCAGGTTTTTACAGAATAAGGTTCAAAGTGTTGCTGGAGTGATGCTGAAGTATTTACTTCCATGACCCGACCTCAAATTTACCTCCTTGACCCGACCTCAAATAAGTTCAAGATGGATGGAAGGATTTTGCATCAAGCTTGTGGTGTGTAAGTCATGGCGATAAAAACTTAATGGAGAACATTTTAAGCTGAATGTCAGACTTTGTGTTGCTTTAGTGATTCTGGTGAAACTCTGTGTGAAGTTGTTAAGCTTTTGGTCTTCATCAGGAACAAAACCAGCCACAGACCTTCTGACGTACCTGCATGTTTTGCCTCAATAAAATGTTTATGAGGTGATGCAGATGGAAACGTTTCCTCAGACAGAACCTTTGCGTGTTTCTCTTTTCCTCCCGTTGCGTGTGTGATTATGTGACATCCTCAAGTTGCGGATAATTAGGTATGCCGTGAAAATGTGCATCTCCTGTAAGATGAGTGCTTTGACCTGAAAAGGATGAGAGCCTCGGAGTCTCTGAATGTCTTTTAACACTGTCAGGTTTTCCGTTAACATCTCTCTAATTAGCCTTTCCTTCTTATTACAGGTGAGGCTGTGAGTGGGGAGGTGGAAGTGTTTTCTGAGTCTGATTTGATCAAACTCAGATTGCTACGTGGGGAATGTAAAAATGAGCACCCACCGGGCCGGCTGGGTGGCCTGTGATTACAGACAATCTAGACTTCTACCTGAAGCTGCGATAACACCTCTGATTTGTTTCCTTCACTGAAGTCATTTAAACTTTGCTCTGTATTTTTTATGTGATTACAGGACGACCACAGCTTGTAAAACACATGCCAGGCAGCACAAAACTGGCTGCTTCCCTGGACGGTTCCTGGAAACTGACATCATGTTGGAGGATTACTGGGGAAAACAGAATTTCTGTTTCTTTTACACTTGGTGTTATTTGCTATAATTTAATCTTTCTCTGAGGAGACATGAAGCAATAGCCTAGCATCTGTCCAGGCTGCAGAATCCCATGGGTTTAATTTGTTAACACTCTGCCTTCCAGAGAGGAGAAACTGCTTTCTATCAAGTTCAGCTGAAGTGAATAAATAAACTACAGCCTACACGTCTTGGATGAAGCTCCTCAGTAGGAAAAGTATCCTAATAAACCGATTCTTGGAACGGGAGTCTTTTTAGCAACTTTTTTGCTGGGTTTTGGCAGAAATGTTTCGCTCATGCAGCAGTTAAGAAGTAAAGAGGTCATCCGGGGTAAATCTCAACCTGCATCGTGGAGAATCGGATTCTGATTGAGAAACAATAATCCTGGCAGCAGATCCAGGTCTGGAAACTTCTGGGTCTGGTTTTCACTTTTCCCACATGATTTGTTTCTGTTGGCACCTCCAGAGCGAGCTGAAGCACTACGCAGCTAAAGTACACATTAATGCCATTATGTTTGATGAGCATTTCACACTTTCTGCTTTTTCAAACAAATATTTTGAGGCTAAAGTTCAATATGAAGTTTGAGCATGTAACCATATAATAAATACTTTCTGAAGTATTTAACATCCAATTAAAATGTTGATCTCACTTCCTGACCACATAAACACATCAGATGTAATTGTTCCCTTACAGAACAAGAACTCTTTATTGTACAAATTGAGCAAAAAATCTAAAAAACAAAATCTGAAAACCTTTCAATTGAAATTGAACTGAAAGTGAAAGTTCAATAGCGTTTTCAATTAAGCTTGGATGCCAACATTTACATATTTTAGCAAGAATAACTGAGCTTTCACTACATGGTCTCAAGCATAACACCTCTGCCAAGCAGTCCAAAGATCATCCAACACAAGATTTTTTGGTGAAAATATAACTAAACAATATCAAGACCGAACTTGTTTAAATTTCTATATATTTGGTCAAAAAGTTTAGTAAAGTTTATATCTAAACTTAGCTTAGATATTTACAGGAAGACTTCCACCAAGCAGCTCTAGTTTAGCACCAGTTCTGTCACCAAGCAATGAAAATGGAAAAACTCAGAAGTTGTGCAGCTAAAAACTGAAACTACTTAAAAGTGCAGAGCATGAAAATGATTGAAAAAGTTGTTTTAGCAATGAAACTATGATGTCACTCTCTCGTCATAAAGTTATGATAAAAATGTTACATTTTTTTTCACTTTCAATGCAATGTCAAACCAAACTACAGATAAGTTACTTAAATATTTTATGTTTATGGTTTTATGTCATTTTTCTCAATCCATCCTGTGTTTTACCTATATTCAAATCAACTGCTTCATGTCAACACAACATATGGTCATATTGATAGTTTCTGTTTTGTTTTTGAGATTCGTTTTTGCAAGATAGAAGAAAATGGTCTCAACTCAGGCATTCTGCAAAAATGTTCTACTGCCCCTTGTGCATAGGGGTTTCATTACACCTAAAAGCAGTTTTTTTTTCTATAAGAAATGCCTTATTATTACAGTACGTCAAACATATGTGTTTATATCAGAAGTTAATTGGCCCTAATTGGTCATAAGAATAATGATAATCTCCTGTGATTTACACGTCACAGTAGTGAGAGAGCAAGCAGGTGACCAGCAGTTGCAGTTGGGATTTCACTGTTAAATTAATAAATGTTTAAATTGCAAACATTATGCTTTGTTTCTCAAGATGCCAATAACCCAACCCAATAACAATTGCAGAATAAGCTGCTTGGTTAAATGTGGTTATGTTTAATTGAAAAAATTTTAAAAATGGCTCAAGATTATCCAAGATGACAACTAAGAAGCAATCAACAAAACACATTTTCTTACTTTTTGTGATTAGTTCATATTAAAACAGGAACACGCACACATTCAAACTGCCAGCAGTTTTCAGGGTTGTCTTGATTGGAAGCAAAATGATTCGTTTTTTTATTTATTTTTAGTACCGATGGAAAACAATCAAAAGTAATGCAAAGGAATTACATTTTCAAGTTAGAAAGTTGTGAGATGGATGATGTACTGATTTTCTAATCTTCTGCAGTTCTGAAACTCGCAACCAGCAGAGATGATTAATAAGAAATCGTCCTTTTCCAACCATCCGTGTCCAAATAAAGAAGCATTTAATGCAAATCTGCGGTGATCCATCACCAAACTGCGAGGTCTGCGCTGCTGAGACACACTCACACACCGAGCTGTCAGCTCGAGTGGGTTCAGGAGTTTAATGAACATTATTGATGCAGAGGCTCGTGCAATTACTGTGATGCTTACACCTACATGTCGGTGGCTTCATTAATTCCGGGTAAATTCTGGCTAATATATAAGGACAAGCAGATATGTGTAAGAGGGGCTGTCGTTTGTCTGGGCCCCGCCTGCACTCTATCACAGATCAACACGGCCGCCGGTCCGTGTGTGTCCTGTTTGGATACTGTACGTGTGTCTTTGCGTGTGCTCCGTCAGAATCATTTTCTGCCTTATTCTGCCTGGCTGAATGCAGGAAGCTGATTGGATCCAGACCTCTGCTGTTGGTGCTGATCAAGGAAGCCAAGCAGGGTGGAAAAAAACCATCCCGCTCCCCTCTCTCCATCCCTTTCGCTCCGCTCTCACTCAATTCATCTCCATCTCACAGTCACCCTCTTCCCTCTGCTCCACTAAACCCCCCTCACTCCTAAATGGGCGATTTGTGGCTGGGTGAGTCATTTCTGAGCAAATCCTGACCACGGATAAGGGGCGAGTAAAAGACAAAGGGGATGTGTGGAGGAGGAAGGATGGAGGGGGGGCTAAAGAGCCACAGAAATAAGAAAGAAAGAACAAACTGAACAAATGTGTGCTTTTCATTTCAAATGGAGAGAAAGAAAGAGGGAGAAAGGAGAAGGATTAAGACTGCTCTCTTATTTCCCAGCTCACTCACTCCCTTATGATCAGGAATATGAAAATGTTAAGCAGGAAGGCAGCAGAATCATCCCCCCTCTTCACATTGCTCATAAAGTAATCTCAGCGCCTTGCAAAATTATTCATACAACTTAAGTCGTCACATTTCACACCTCAAAATATTTCTCCAGCTTTGCAAACGTAGACATTTTTACACTCTTCTTTGCAAAACAGCCTGAAGTTCAGTCTGATTGGATGGAGAGCATCTATTACCGTCACTTTACAAGTCTTTCTACGGCGTCTCAGTTCAGATTCTAGGGATGCACCGATCCACTTTTTTCACTTACGATGCCGATATCTGGGGCTTAGTATCACTTTCTTCTTTTAGAGACGGACATAAATGAATTGAATTACACATTTGAAAGCTCTGCACCTGCAGAGCACAACACTAAACACAACACTAACTTCACAAGCTTATCAGGTACTCATACCTGACCTAGAATTATTTCAATATTGAGACCGATACAGGTATTAATATCTCAGGATGACCTTACTAGTCTGCTCTGCGTCCCCAGAACCAGAACCAAACACGGCGGAGCAGCATTCAGCTTCTATGCAACACAAATCTGGAGCAAACTTCCAGAAAACTGCAGAATAGCTGAAATACTGAGTTCCTTTAAATCAACCCATCATTTGATTAATAACTGGAACATTGATTAACAGATCTGATGTGTATTTGCTTGATGATTTTAATGACTGCGTTTCATAATTGGTTGTAAGCTCAGGCAAGTTAAGGAAATGGATGGCGTTTCCATGGCGCTACACTGCTTGGTGGTTATAGCTTTCCTTCATCTGTGATGGACGTTTCAAGCATATTGTAAAATCTCAGCCACATAGTTTTAAGGCACATCTGAAGGCTAAAACGTCAAAGTTTAGAGAGTTTGGACAGATGTTTAGTCTCTTCTTTTTGTATCATTTAATTGTTTAGTTTTGTTATTTTTTTACATTTTTCTCACAGTTTTCCAATTAACATTCAAACAGGGTGTAACCAGTCACTTCATTAACACAAACTGCTGTTCTTTGTTCTCTGGTACTGACTAAAAGTTGCTGTTGTTTTGTTGTTATTGGCTGTTGTCCCAGGTCTGTTGCTGCTCTTTAAAAATCAATTCAAATAATACTAAGTAAAAACCTCTACAGTAGAGTGAAAAAACGTGGCTTTCATCAGGGACTGGGTTACGGGACTAACTCCGGCTCCTCCCATTGGGGGCCGAGACGTTTCCAGGAATCAGAGATACCATCTCCTCAGAGGATCCGCCCCCCAGAGCCTCAGGCCTTCACCTGGTGAGACACTCCGGAAACTCGTCCCCCAGTAGACGTCTGGAAGCCATCCTCATCAGATTCCTGGATAACCTCAACGGAGCGGGACCTCTGAGCGCCTCCCTGATGGATAAGCCCCTCACCACATTCTTTACTCTTAGGCAGCCGCTCTTACTCAAAATCTCACCCGACTCAGAGTTTAGCACAATGATTGCAAAGTAATAATCAAATCAGCAGCTTTTATCGCCACATGATACCAGAATATGACTGGAAATTTCAAATTTGGTCAAGATCTTATAAAAATAAATAAATTAATTAAAAAATGTAAATATATATATATTTTTAAAAAAGTAAACAAAGAAAAGAAAGAAAGCTTCAAGATTTAATCAGATTTTCTGACTCAATGTTTAATGTTGCATGAAGCTGCCAGAAATCAGCCCAGTTTGGATCCGTGCAGGAAACCAGAGGCAGACTTTATTCCATCTTATTAAAAAAATAAAGACACCGTCAGTGAAGCAGCAGAACAAACACTTCCTCTCCGCTGCCATCTCCTCCTCTTCCTCCCTTACAGCGGTCCATCTCTCCTTCCTCTTAACCTTTGACCTGCCCTCCTCCTCTCTGCATTGATCAGCTGGTAGTGGATCAACTGTAGATGTTGATAGCAGTCTGACCCTGAACATTTGCTTCTGGCTAATTAAAAGACAACGTTGGTCTGCAGGATTACATCCAGCCCACTCCAACCTGCTTGTTTTCCTCCTTACAAATGATTTTTTTTTGATAAAAAAAATTTTGATCCACTTTTCTTTGCAGAACTGTTTTTTTTCACTCATATTCAAGATTTTTGGAGCATCTTGATTGGACTTAAGTTTGAACTTTGACTAAGCCATTCTGAAACCTTCATCAGAGGTGGAGTTGATGGAGTGCTTCTGGTCGTAAACCAACTGTATTTGGGCTTAAAGTGCCGAACAGAAGATGAGATATTGTTCTTTAGGATTTTCTTCTAAACAGCAAAATTCATGTCTCTCAATAATAACAAGTCTTCCTGGTCCGAAAGCAGCAGATCCAGAGCACCACACTATCAAAACTGATTTCTCTCTGAAATGGTGTGTTAGCTTTAGCCCAGGTACGGGACACACACCTTATAAACCCTTCACTTTAGTCTCATCAGTCTATAGAATATGTTCAAAGCCTTTGGGATGATTCGTTTTCCTTACATTAGTAGTTGTAGCCTGTCTGATTGAAACCATTTTTATTTAGTCTATGTTGCTTTATTGAATCATGAATACTGACGTTCACTGAGCCTGTGAGGCCTGCTGAGCTGCAGATATTCTGATTTATTCTGACCTTGTAGATGAGTTGATGTTAAACTCTTGCAGTAGTTTTGGTAGACCTCATACTTTTGGGAAGTTTCACCACTGATCCACATTTTCTCCATTTGTAAATTTTTTAAACCTTTCCATGCTGACAGGTGTCAGTAATTTAGTTTAGTCTCCTCCACATATGGACTGGTTGGTTCAGATAGCTTCTCCTGCTTAATAAATCAAGTTAATATTGCTACTCAGGTCATTTTTCCTATAATATAAAATATATATTTTTTTACATGTGGGGGAAAAAAAACAAAAAAGAAAGAAATTTGGAAGGTAGGCAGACACTTCCACATCTCTCTATGCTAATAAACACACAGCTCACCAGGGGAAGTTTATTGGGGCTTTCTGATGCTGACTAGAAGGAGATCACAGAGAAATGAGAAATGTGACCGAGCTGACACAACAGATTGATGTTCAGTGAATATTTCTCTGCGCTTGCAGGCTTTTCTCCTTCTGGGGATCAGGACCATTGTGTCTCTGCATGCACCATGTCTGCTTATTTGTTTTTGTGCAAAAATCTGTTCGCCTCTTCCCTTCACCTGACGTGTCTCCAAGTGGGATGCGGTGAAATAAAGAAAGAACAACAGTGGCCCAGGGTCTTTAGCATTGAAAAAGAATGCAGCAGCGGCGGCAGCAGAAGCACAGAGGTAATCATGAACCGCTCCCTTGCCAAGCTTTAGCTACAGGTACCAGCATCTGACCCTGTAATTTAACTGAGGAACTAGCTTGTGCATGGGTCCAATGTCAAAACGCTCGTACAACAGAAATCTGCACATAAAGTGTGTTTGTTGCATGCAAATTGCACCACATATGTACAGTATCTGTACCACATAAACCCATATATTTGTAAGTGCAGTGGGCTCTATAGGATGTTTCTAATGTGCAGAATGCAATCTTTTCTATATGCTTCTAGTGAAGCATTCTATGACATGTAATTCTGCCTGAAGCATGGCAGCAGAGGAAGTTTGGCCTTGGATGGAAGAAAAGCAGTGGAGAAAATGGAGAGAAATGAAGAAAAGGAAGGCATCCCAGGGGATACAAGAACAGTACATCATGAGCATGTAAGCATGTTCTCGTTTATGCATCTCAGGGTCACCCACATACCGCCTCACCCTGATTGAAACCAGCGGTGCCGTGGCTTGGCTCGGCTCTATCAGTGAGCTCATATTTCTTTTGTAGTTGATGAATAAACAGAAAAAAGAAAAATCTTGAAATCTTGATGTTTGAACTGCACAGCCTCCAAATGTGAAATATTTAAACCACAGAGCACAGAGAGCCTGGTATCTGTCTTTAAAATATTAATACCATATACCAATCATTCAACTCTCTCCAACTAGGGGCAGCTGAACGTAGAGAAAACATGCACAGAGTCCAAAATCAAACTCTGATTTTAAAATTGTCTAAAACAAGCATCAAGTGCAGCACAGTTCTATTTGAGGAGTTTCTGTAGAAACAGCAGTGAATCCAAACTATAAGGCTCCCAGTGGTTTTCAATGCCCACAAAAATAACATCAATATCTAACTGGCAACTTCAAAACTGGCCGGCAACCTCATGTAGAAATCAATTTCATCGACCAGAAAAATAAACAAAAACTCAACAAATTTTCAGTGCAACAAGTGAAATGTGTTACACAACAGAAAAAGTTTTATTCATAGCCTGTACAGCAAATACACAGCACTAAAATCTAACATGCTGGAATCAATGAAGTTGGGCTTTAAGAGCCCAAAATCCTAAGAAACATATGAGACAGCTGCCAAATATAAAAAAATAAAATTTAAAATGTGACATTTACTCGGTAAAAATGGGACAAGTTAGGAATATATTGCTTTTTTATATTGGATAACATATCCAAAGCTCCATGTTTGGAGAAGAGAAGTCTTTATGTAATATGATATGATGCCCAATTTGTTAAATTAAACATGTAAACTCTAAAATCACGATGTTCTCCGTTGATTTTGATGTAAACTTCAAAGCATCTGTAGTTCTATTGGAAATGTGGGAATAGATGTTGCATGTAGAGAAAGTCTTAATCTATACACCAACACCAATTAACTCATCTTTCAAATGGCTAATGTTAAAAACAACAAGTTGAATCTCTATCAGGAAGAAAATTACATAAAAATGTCACTACTGTTCAGTTTATGACCCTTTATTCCAAATTTCACATTCAGTTATGGGATCAGGCAGTCGTTAGTGTTTCGTCTGATCCACCTTCACTCGTTCTTTCCTGTCTCCACGGGAGACAATTTCACTGTGGAGAATCTGTCAAAATGAATGCTACATTACATTCACAATCATGAACTAATGAATCAAAAAGGAATTCATGGAATTCATGTTGACAGGAAACACAAAGCATCGAACGTGTAGGATCATCAGGTTTCTATAGTAACTAACAATGGAGAACCACAGGACTCATTTTTAAAAGATATTATGCGCTCTGGTTGTGTCATTTCACGTGTATTTGGTTTGAATTAAAACAAAACCACAACTTGCATTTCTGGGGCTTCTGCATATTTTCTATCAAGAAGTCCATATTCAAATTTCTAGATTTTATTCTTTAGTTGTTTTACAGTCTGCTGTATTTTTCTGACCTTCTATTTTTATATTCAGCAAGTTTAAAGTTGACCTCTGATCTTGGTTTTGTAGCTCTTTTCACACTGATGGTCATCAAGGTCTTTGATTAGAAGATGATAAGTTACTCTGAGCTGTCAGAGATGTTCCATTTAAAGTACATCTGCAGCTCAGCTCAGGTCATAATAAGGCCTGGATTTCTCCTTTAAGCTCAATTTTCCAAAACATGTAGCTTAATCTCAGTTAATTCAGGTGAGATAGTTTTCCTTTCTTACAGAAACATTCTTCCTTTGAGATTATGGTTGTTCCTCATTTTATTTGAACACCTGCCTTGTTTTAACAGAAGACATTTAAGTTGCTGCTCTACATGTCAATGTTATATTTTTACCCTGCTTAGTAATTTGTCCCATTTGCTTTGACGGATTCAGCCAGGCAGAGCACATAAACTGATTCCTCAACAATACGCATTGTGTCTTCCAGTGAAGGAAACAGAAATGCTAATAGCAATTTTAAAAAAGGGACGATGTGTCTTGTCTGTATCTGCAACTTAAGAAAGAAACTCTTCTCATCTCACCACAATGCATTCAGTGTTTTGTGAAGAGAACCACTTATGGCTGCTAGAATGTGACACCAGCGCCTGGCTCTCTTCCCAGGAAATAATCAACCAAGCAAAGGGAAACAATTCCACTTTATTCTGTGAGACCAGGCTCTTCAAAACTCCTTAATTTCCAACACATTTTGTGTTTAAGTTCCATAAAAGGATGACTCCTCCTGTGAATTATGCTAATTTGGTTGTTACACTTTTCCAAACCTTATGCTCTGAAAATAATACAAGGAGTTATTTTGATGTATCTTAAGTAACTAAAGGACTAAATCTAAAAAGGTTTCATTTTTTAGACTTGTAACCTCAAACTTTGCCTTTCATTTTTCTGTTACTTCATGAATAGTTAATTCTGAAGTTAATTTTTCACATTTTTCTGAATGTTAAAAAGTACATTTTCACATTTAATTGCAGACTTGTGATATTCTTCTGAATCTCAAACACAAAGTAAGACAAATAAAAAAATTGATTTCATGAAAAGTTCTGCTTCATCAAAAAAGGATAAAAAAAATTACTATTTCACAAATTAGTTGTCTTGGTTCTTACATATTTTGTTAGTTTTATATTTTAAAATAATAATTATTCTCATTTTCATCTAAAGTAAACACCGACAACAATTAAATCACACTTTAATTGCTTCCACACCAGAGACGCGTGGCAGCATCACTTTGGAGTAACTAGTCTTCAACAAATGTAATTTGAAAACTGTAAAAGAAAAAAATTACTTCCCATTGGGAAAAAAAAAATCAGCTTCCTCATTTTTCACTTTGTTTTTTTTAAGTATCTTTTTAAAATAAATTTTATAAAACAAAATAAAAAAAAAACTGAAACAGAAGCACAGACTTTGCAGTCATGAGAAGCAATTTTAATGAAGTCTGATGTATCAAAAATCAGCATGGAATGATTTTCATTACTAAAGTATAAAAATATTTTAAAAAGTTAACATATATGGGTGTCACTCAATATGTGTTTTCTTTTGTGAATAGTGCACAATATAATTATTGGATATTGGGATTAGGAGTTTGAAAATCACTGTTTTCACCTGCAATAGAGCAGGAGATATTTCTTGCCTGAACATTGCCATCAAGGATTTTTTTTTTGTCAGATTTAAGTACAAACTGATCATTTAATGATCAATACTCTCGGGTCACCCAAGTTTATTATCTCAAATAAATAAATAAATAAAATCAGAAAACATTTTGCCTTCAGTTTTACTTCCAGTTTCAAACACTTGGCATCCAGAAATAGGTGAATCTTCACCATCGCAGACAGAATGTTTGCATAGTGTTGCATTAGATTGAGTAATGGTGTTATTGGGCATGTGCTCCATGTTCATGGAGTGACATGCAGAAAAGCTGAATCTGTGGTCCTTGTGAGCAGTAGACATGTTATGTGTAATCTGTGCTACTTATGCTACTGAATTTAGACATGTTCACAAAAAAAGCTGTGATAGTTTAACTTTTGAATATAATGAATATTTTTACTACATTAATTTGTGTTTCCAATTTTAAACAAAAGCAATAACAATACATGCATAAATGTTAGTCCATTTTTTTTGTCACTTATTTTTTTATATTTTTACCTGTTCCAACTTCAGATCAATAACTGATTAAACTGTATTAATCTTCCTCTCAACCTGTAAAGACTCTCACTGGCTGGGGCTGCTGTTTCTGGTGATGAACTGACCATGCAGTCGTTCTGCTATGAGAATGAGAAAAAGACTGAAGTTACTCCTGTCCTCCACCTGCTGACCTCCTGAAACTCAAATCTCCCCATGTGGACCACTTCATGCCCCTTTCCGATGTGGGCTTCTGTATTTCCCTCATGTCTGTGGGTGCGATAAGCTGCAGCCTGGAGGCCCTCGCCTCAGCTCTTATCTCCCTAACAGATGTTCCCCCTGCGTGGCCACAGCACCAACGGTCACATGGAGGCCAGCAGCCGACAACTCCATGTGATTCCTGAAAGTTTCAGTCAGATGTCCTTCTTTCTGCATACATGGAGCTTCTGAGTCAGAAGTTCTATTTTTTTGAGACAAAACAAAGAGCCATGCATTCCTGCAAAAAGACCCTCAGAAGATGAAGAAACTATTAAGGGATTCATACAGTTAGTCCCCAAATTATTCATAAAGTAATCTTTAAATTTTACAGACATTTGCTTTGTGCAGCGAGTTGCAAAAACAATTTTGCCATCGCTTTCAGACATTGTTGCCTTCAAACTTTAGCAATTTCCTGATAAGTTTCATTATTTAAACAGAAAACATGTCAAATAAAACCGGGGGGATCTCCAGCCATCCTCTGAATGCTAACCGCAGTAATCAGAAGTCCCACATGGTTACTTTGCTTAATTTTTTAAGTGCAGCAGAGAGAAAAACAGTTAAGCCCAAAATTATTCATCAATTTAAATTAGGGCTGCTCAATATTATGAAAATATTTCAATGTAATACAATACTGTTCCAGGAAATTTTGATGATTAATCAACATTTTTTTTCATCATTACACAGATTAAAATGATTTCTAATCATTTTAATCCTATTAAAAATAAAGTTTGACCCCAACTGTTCCTCTCTGCTCTGCTCTAGTCCATCAGCTGTGAGGTCAGACTCTTTTAATGAGTTGCTTTTTATTGATTATGTTCTTCTTCCCTTTGTGAATGTATTGCAGTTATCTTTGACATCATCTCACTTCTCCCAGAAGACATTTTGCCCAGTTGTTGTGAAAATACAACATGAGAATATATTCCTGCAGCTTAAAATGACACCCAACATCCTAATTTGACCAGAACCGTTAAAAATAATGGCACTTCCAGGTGTATATTAATAACCACAAACACTTCATGCTGTTCAGCAGCACCGTTCAGCACATTTTGCTCTAAAAGTTTGATGTAAAGAAACTTAATAGAAATCTGTGAGCGCCAGCACAGACAGCGATAATAATGTGTAGGAAAAAAGAAACAGCAGGATCTTTCAGACTGTGATAAAGGCTTAGAATAAACAAATAACATAATAGGTCTGAAGGGGAGATCCCCACCGAGACAGAAATTAGGTAAACAAAGCTTTCTCTAATTAATTCATATTTCTCTTTTGTAAAACAGCTTAAGTTTGAGCATGAATATTCCACAGGATAAACTAAACGTTGCAGGATGTAAAGGCGACGATCCGCAGGAGGTCATGGTGCTGCACCCGATGCTACACTTTTATGATCAGGGACCCACACAAGAGGAAACTGAATCAGCTTAATCATGACCTAAAGATTAGATGAGAAGCCTAAACAGGCTGTTTTACTGTCTGTTACCGTAGCAACGGTGAAGCAGGAAGCCACAGAGAGCTGCAGCTGTAATTAGCTGAGCTTCTGTCTCAGTTTTACATGTGAAAGAATCCAGAGTTCAGAGACAGTTTAGGATTCATTTCCCGTCTTTCTAGATAATTAGTCAGGAAATTACACTGATTTGAAATCACAGTCATCATCCCAGCATGATTGTCATAATTTTCTTCATTCCATATGTTTAAACGCAGCTTGAAGAAAGCAATGGAAATGCTATATTTACTTTTGTTATGACTGAAGCTTTATCGTTGTTTCCACATTTCTATAGGTTTTTATGGAATATCAGTTCAATATCAACTATAAAATTAATACATTGCATAACGTACTTATCAATTGAAGCAATTGCACAAAAGTTAAAACCAGTGTCCTTAAATCCCTCCAGAATTTCAGAATCAAATTACTGATTTTGCGGTGCTACTTTAGAAATATTTTGTGATGTTTTTTCCTCATTACACCGCAAAATCTGAATTTTAAACTTAATTGCGAACGAACTTGTGCAAAATCAAATGTCTCAGAGTCTGCTGCCACACTGGAAACTGGAATTACAAACACCAATTCAGCCAAAGTTTTGAAATCAGGAAACATTTCTCCAAATGAAGCGATCAAAAGTAGGAAAAACTGTTGCCCTAATTTCCTCAACTGTGGGAATCACAAAAAACTTGGCTGATCATTATTCTGTTTCCCTTTTGTAAAAATGCATGTTATTTACACAAAAACTATAATTGAGTTTTACAAGGAATTTTGCAACTAAATTAAATATATTTATGCACCATATGTTAGTAGTAAGATTGATTAGTGGAAACAAGAAATCAATGTCAAGGATCAACAAGGAAAAAAGTCGAACACAGAAGTTGAGAGTTTGTGATGAACAATCTGGTGCCAAGCAGCCCAAATGAAGCAGACGAACGTCAACTTTCATTGGACACGGAATGAGGATGCTCCTCTCGGCATAAATGCTGATCCCACAAAGTGTGAAGAGATTCAGGCTCCTTGGTGAGAAAATCAAGATCTAATCTGGCTTAACATCATCTCAGCAAACAAAGAGGCAGACCAGAAAAGACTGTTCTTCTGAAGGAGGTTGAAATAAGCCTCCTTCCAGCAGCATCCTGAGGGCTTTCTACAGAGGTGTGGTCGACTCTGCTCTGTTTGTCTGTGTGGTTTCTCAGTTGCAGAATGTCAGATAAAAAGGCCCGGCAGAGAAAAGTTAGAACTGTTGAGAAGATCATTGGCGTTTCCCTCCCTTCTTTCCAAGATATCTTCCCAAACCGCTGCAGAGCACAGCAGCGAACATCAAGAACGCTCGGCCGCTTCATAAATTCTTCAAAATGCTGCCATCAGGCAAACGATACCCGCAGTGTAAAAGGCAAACCTTTGGACTGAATTACTGCTTCCTCCCACTTGCTGCTATAAGCCCAGGTGTCTGTGGCAGTGTTTTACATCTAGTTTTTATTATTCATCACCACCCCAACTAATTTACTCATTTATAGTAGCGATACATCTGGAATGTATGAGTGTTTATTAATGGGCTCTACAGGGCATGCATGGCAATCACCTTTAAATTTGTTTTGGTGACCTTGGAGAAACACTCTTGCGTTTTGCAACTAAATACATGGCAGATAGATAAAGCTTGATTAATTTTTTACTCTATTTCACATGATGGGCAAACACAATTCACATGTGAATAAGGTTATTCACGCGATAAGTCACTAAGAAACATGCAGCGCCATAATCCTCCTACCACTTCCTGTCGTCTTCTCAGCCAGTAGTAACATCCGTTTGTTGATTACGACTCGTGTGATGCAAAAAAAAAGTGTTTCTGTTGCAGTTTTGCAACCCACACTAATTTTAACCTCCCCATCCTAGCACAAAAACTTTATATCCAAAAACTTATTTTCAAAACTGTCCTGTTCAATTGAGCAAATTTACTTTCTTATTTCCAATTTGAGCAATTATATGATAATGGAAACACAGCTAGTGACTTGACTTTATTTGTGTAAAATAAATACTACCTTCTCTTTTCCTCCTCTCCATGGTTTGTTTGATTTGGCCAGTGCTGAGGTTAGCTGTGGCTTTGTGGCACAGAGTCTGAGCCAGAATTTCCTCCCCATGGCTACATTATCTGATTATTTCATGGACAGTTCTGCATGGTTCAGCTTGTGTGTGTGTGTGTGCGTGTGTGTTCGGGTGTGAAGCACAGAGTGTCTGTGTGTCTTCAAAGTGAGTATGTGTCTTTCCAGTGGACATGTATCTCAGTTGCTGCAGGCGATCCAGGAAATGCTTTTCCACTCGTCCATCTCGATGCGGCTGTGCGTTGAGTGTGTATAAGGGGGTGAATGCATGTGTGCGGCAACACAGCCGCCAGCCTCATGCCAGCTGGACTCCCCCATAAAAGGCTTTTCTTGTGCAGGGGAGGGGGTAGAGGGTGGAGTGACGGCCAGAGAGGTGGAGGACAGAGAGGGTCACAGCCTCCTGCCAGCTCACTCTTACGAACTCGACCAGAAGTCATCATGGTTTTTAGAGAAACCCTTCGTCCACTCTCCTCCTGCTGCTCCCTGCGTTTGAACCTCTCCATCTCCCCCTCCACCCGCCCCCGCCCCTCACACAAACACTCGCCTTTATCTCGGTTTTCAGCTCCTCTGCAATCACCGTCTTCATCCCGTTGCCCACCACCACTCCCTCCTGTCCTGCACTCCAATCGTTTTATTTTATTTTCCCCTGCCAACAACCTCTTCCACTCTTATGTGCATGCTGCCCTGGGCAGATCCAGCTGGCGCCGTGGAAACCAAGCGAGCCATGCATAGCTGGCATGATGCAGACGTTGCCGGATGGGGTGTGGAGGGAGGTGGGGGGTGTTTGTGCAGAACAGGAGGGAGGAGGGTACATTTCACTCCTGTCAGCAAAAACACTAACATTTCTTGTTGCATTACAGAGGCACTTACTCCTGAGAGCTCAGCATAGATGAGAGAGATGGACAATATGGAGGTGAGTGAGAGTCATTTTATTAGGCCTCTGAAAATGCCTCCCAGTGCCATCAAATACCTCCTTCAGACCCACTTCTCCTTCCACAACCATTTTCCATCCTTCTTTCTCATCAGCCCCGTCTTACTGTGCTGCTCTGTGGTCTGATGGGGGTTTGTGGGTGGGAGTGGGGGTGTGCATGTGTGTGTGAGTGTGGGGTTGTGAGCTGTGATGGCTCCTTGACGGCAGCAGAAATGGCAGATGGCGTGAGGCTTCCATCGAGCATACAACAGAACAGAGAGGAACCGCTAATGGATTGTAGCAGCGTCTACTACAGATCAACTTTTATTAAAAAAAATAAATAAATTATATATTTGTTAAAAGTGTGACCATATTGTAGCAATATGGTGTGAAAAGATCAGATCAATCTCCTCCTTTAGCTGTTCAAGAAAGTAATTTAGAAAAACTGACCTTACACTAGCAAAGTGCTTTCTCCTGTGCTGTCATTGGCCAAATACAAGGTGTGATAATGTTTTTGAGATTTAGATAACAGTGTTTTTAAAAGTGTATTCTTATCTAAACTTTTAAACATTTTAGTTCAGTGATTTCATAAACAACTTTGTTCATCTTGTGCTGAAAAGATGCTTCAGTCTAAGGAATAGTTTAAAATATCAAAACGCTTTTCAGGATGCCAGCTCCAAAACAAAAACCCACATAAAGTCACTTCCTGATCCGACATTCAGCAGCTTTTAGGCGCGCTAAAGCCACATTTTACTCATTTGCGGCTTCAACGGCAGCAGATAACCACTCTGACCTTTAAAGCAGCCGAGTGTGTTTGTCCAAGGGTCAATGGTAATGATTTTCTCCCTCATCCGAAGCGTGTCTTCTGTTGAGGTAATTGGCTCGATACATTCATGGTGCCCGACCTCGGAAAAAGCACCATTCTAAAAACAACGTTGTGTCTCAGAAGTTGAAGCAGCAGAAAGGATGTGCGGTAAAAAGGTTCAACAATTTCTGCTAGCGGTCACTCAGTGCCAGAAATAAGATAGGACACACTTATGATTTCATTCTCAGACCCTTAATGATATCTACAATCCATCTGACTCACATGGTTTAAGTCGTGTCCTTTCGTTTTAATAAGGGTTAGTACACTCTTTTCTGGCAGGAACAGAATCATCTGAATTAGTTTGTCTTATTAATTGTCATGAAGAAGGCTAAGAAAGAGGTTCTGGTTTCCATTTAGGTGTGATTAGTTGGAAGAAAGAGAGAGTATTTGGAAAGTTCAGATACAGAAGATGAAGAGCAGGTTAAACACCCAAAAAGGAGATTTGGACAATTCCTTCAAAGAGGGTCTAACTGCGACCGTAAAGCGTAATCCCAGTGAAAGCTGCTTGGGATTGAATAAAACTCGGATGAATTCGGCCCAACAGTCTGCAACAAGTCATCGCTGCATCCTCAGGGTGTCCAGAACATTTTGGGTTATTTGGGATGAGAGTTTTATTCCAAATCAGACTTTGATGTAATCCTATTCCTTTTTCAGTCCTTTAACTTTCTTCTTTCTTTTTGCAATTACTGATTTACCAAATCTGACTCTACATCAGGAGTGTCCAAACTGTTCACTTGTGGGATCAAAAAGGTAGTTGTGGTCACAAAAATTATATTATTTTTTAAATTTATATATATATTTTTTTACCTGTTTGGCAAGGAACTAAATGCACAAACAAATAAATAGTGTAATTTCTGTAATTTTAAAAAAATGGATCAATTACATGCAGATTTACCCTTAAAATGTCTTGCTTTATTTAGCCAAGTCAGCTTTAAAGTAAAAGTCTTTGATAACCTGAGGAACTTGAGAGAAAATGAGTTTGTGATTCCAACTTTGGCAGTTTTTTTAGTTCCCAGTGAAAATTTCACACCAATTTTTATTAAAAAGTAGATCTGCATCAACTTCCTGCACACTAAATGATTCGTATGGCCAAAAAAGGAATCCCAAACTGTACGTTGAACACCTCTGCTCTATATAATATTATAATTGGATTAATTCTGAACAGAACTGGAATGTATAGAAATAAATTTGGTTGGGGGACATCAGAATTAGTTGCTATTGTACAGAACTGGATTGCAAAGATTATTCTTTACCTCTTTCAGTTTCCAGAACGGGAACCTCGACAGCCAGTGCATCCTCAACTGTTATTTTCTCCTTTCTCATAACCAAGTGAGTCATTTTTCCATAAAAGACATGAAAAACAATATATTCCAAATACACGACTATTAATTTTTCTGCTTCTGTAGAAGGCTGACAGTGAAACCGAATGTTCTGCATCTGAATGCATCACATTAGATATAAAGTGGTTGCTGTGATTGGACTAAGCAAGCAGATGAATCTGGTGATACTTTGATGGTTGTTAAGAAAAGAAAATCTTGTGATTGGTTGTTATGTCAACAAAATACATATAAAATAAAGAAAATACCAAAGTGCTGCTTCATTGCTCCAGCATTTCTCTGTTGTGTTTAACTGAGCATAGAAAGAAAGAAATAGAAGTTGTATCCAAGAAAGCTGACATGAAGGACTGAAGTGTGTGTCACCAACAAGATGCTTCCTTCATGCATTTAATGGCTGAACTGTTGGTGGGTCTGAATGAGTCACTCAGCCTTATGCTGCTGATCCTTTGGAAAGGTGAAACAAATGATGCGTTCTCACTGTGACTCACTACCAGTGGCAGACCGGCCATCTGGACTGCTGAGACTTCTCCTGAGCCAAGGCAAAAAATGATGAATATGAATCAGAATGGTGGGACGGCTCACAATACCCATAAAGATCATCACTGCAGCTGGAATTCACCAGCTCACCCAGAAACAAGGAACGTTAACGATGCAGCAGGAACCAGAAACCAGTTTCTGGATGATTATTCAAACCAATTACATTCTTATCCATCGGGAAAATATAAATACAGCTGAATAAATCAGCACAACATGTAGCAATAGAGCTATTATTGGTGATGGGTGTTTTTAATGTGAAAATATACAAAACCAAGAAAAAAATAAACAAAACAAAATCAAATGCTTAAGTGAATGCATCCTGGGTCAGAAAATATCAGTACTGGCAGATTATTCAAATCTGGATATTAGGATAAACTCAAAAGCAAAACCATGAGACCAGAAAATCCAACAGAAAATAAAGAGCAAACAACAGTACCAACATTTATGCACCAAATAAATTCCTAACCGTCAATCTGATTCTCATCGTTGATGCATTTAAAGACTGAATAAAACAGGAAAATTCAGAGCCATGATTGGTGCTTTACTACTAATGCCATAAGACTAACCAGGTCTGTTTACTTGTACATGAACACAATATCTACAAGTGCTGTGCATCTTTCAGCTGCTAAATAAACATTTAATGTTCGCTCATATTACACAGCAGCAATCAAAGGTCTTCACAGCCTCTAAGCTACTTTAATGAGCTGCTGTGATTCATTATTTCATCTCATTACATGCAATTAAAAGCTACTGTGCAGTTGTCTAGAAGGATGTGAGAGCTTGATTAATAACAGGTTTATTAATTATTCAGTAGTTATTAAATAATGCTAGTTGTTTTTGCGAAGTGGGACCAAAAGTTTTATTTTTCATTCCTGTTTGAACTTTTAAAATAAGATGACAGTGAAGAATTTTCCCCAAACGTGAAGCGAGCAGTCAGTCAGTTGTGCATTACATCCAAAGAAGAAGGATAAACTAATCTCTTTTATCCACATCTACATGGACAATGTCTAATGTTACTGCATAATCATAGCACAGAAAGGCAGTTAACTAGTTGGTGTGCAGAAGAAAATCTTTTGAGAAGCGCCTGTATACAGAAACATGCCACAGCGTTGACTTCAGCACAAATCAAGTTATTCGTACTCCAACAGTTCCTTTTATCATCTTCACTCACACAAAGCGCTGGGTCAACCCACCGCCTCTGGTACTCACCTTCTTTAACAGAGTTCACTTTATACCATCTACTTACTGTAACAGAAGCCATGAAACACAGACGACACATTCAGCACAGAGGAGGATGAATCACAAAGCTCGGCCTTGATCTCAGATACAAAAAGATGAAAACTGTTTCTGCAAGGCCCTGAAAGTGTTGGGCGAGCCTGTGTATGGACTGAGCGGGGGTTTTACATGTGTCTGAAAGGGATTTTGTTGAGATGTGCTGGAAGAGGAAAGCATTGACTTGGTGATACTCTGAGTCGGTCACAATGCTGTGCTTCCAGCGAGAACAGGAGCGGCTAAGCCACTTCCGAACCTCCCACACACCCAGCACACCGCCCGGCTGAAAGGGAGCTTTGTTTTCTGCAAAAAAACAATTCAAATCTGCAGCTCAGATTTCCCACGGATTTTCTAAATGTAGCTTCCTCGCTGTCATTTGGTTAAAGAGAATATGTTAGTTTTAATCATGTCTTGTTGTGAAGCTCAATATAGTGATAATCCATCTATTTCCTCTGACAAAGAAAAGGATTTTCACCAATAGAGAAGCTGTTAAGTGCAACACTGAAAACAAATCGAGGAGAAATCAACAACTTCTGACACCTTCATCATGGAGAGTTTCAGTTTGTGGACGTGTTTGATCAGTTTGTGAAAGAAAGTCCCGACCAAGACAGCAACGGTCAAACCCCAAGAGCAAAACCAACCCAACTTCCAGAAACGTCATGAGACAGGAAAGGAAAGAGGAGATGAAGAACTTTAGGAAAGTGTTAGTAAATGTACTTGTTGTTGCATAGGAGGAGGGAGGGTGGGAAAAGGGTAAGAAAGACAAGCAAACCTCTGCAAACTGGCTCACACCAACTTGAACCCTTTGGAAAAATTTAGAAATCCCGAAACAATCCCAACACCGGAGCGTCCACCGCAGGGCCAAGGCAGTCTGATAACAGCCTCCTTCACAGTTAATCACCTCCAGCTGAGTTCTGGCTGCACAGACTAAACTTCAGCACATAGATTTCATTTTAAAAGTTACAAGTATTGGCCCTTATCGTGCAATTTGGCCCTGCTGTGGGGAAATGGCCAATCAAAAGTCTCCGTCGGCCCCTGCTGACAGCGAGCAGCAAACAGATCAGAACCCCCACAGCGGTCAGATCAGCTCTGATCCCAGCATGTGAGAGTTTCCAAAAATGAAATCTGCATGCATGTGTGCAGCTGTGTGTAAGTGGTGGAGGAGGGTTGAGGACATGTTGAGTATTAAAAGTTTTTCTGCATCAAGTTGTGCTGCAGAAAACGCAGATGTGGGGTTTGGCGTTTACGGCGTCTTTGTGTGTTTGGGTGGTTTTGTTTAGACTCACCGATGACGAACGTGGTGAGCGTTTTTCTGCTGGCGCCGTGCTTGTTCTTGACCTCGCAGGTGAAGGTAGTGTTGACGGCATCGTCCACCTTCCTCACCGTCAGCTTGTTTTGCTCCACCACCACCGTGTCTGGCAGCGAACCCGAAGCCCTGGAAACGACCAAACAGGAAGATAGAACGGGATTAATATGAGGACAGACCCGTCTGTCGTCCATTTGCTAAACTTTACAGGTTAATCTGTGCTGTAAAGATGTGGAGTGTGTGCTGCTTACGTTGTCCAGGTGATGGTGGTGGGCTCAGGGTTGGCCGTGGCATGGCAGAACAGAACCGCGTCAGAGCGACCAACGTACCAGTTGTGGTCGTAGCCGTCGATGGTGACGGTGGGAGGGTCTGGAAGTGAAAGTTGTGCTTAATTACAATAAATAAATGGATCATTTTTGACACCTTTCATAGTGCGGTCCTGTTAATTGTTTTACAGACGGATGCGGTTTAACTTTTTAAATATTGGTTCAGTTTTTGTGATGGTTGTGTCTGGTTGCTCCTGGTGTTTTAAGGTTTCTGTGTTAAATGTGTTAAATTTAAAATCAATCTGAGCTTTGGGACATTCTGCCCTTCATGTTTTTGCAACCATGCATTCTTTATATATGCATGGTTGCATTCTGTTTCCCATGTATTTATGCAGTTCATGTTTATCACACATGTCTCACTTCTATTTATGCTGAATTGGCCTCTAACATCCTATTAAAGATGAGCAGGGCGTTTAGTGGGAAGCATTTCCTTCCTATGCTGCTGCATGAAGACATAACTTGTATATGGTTTTTGTTTATGTGTATTCTGTCATTGCTACCAACAGTCTAGTGGGCAGTTTGAATGTCAATGTGATTCACTGTGAATGTTTTGTTAAAAAAAATAGCTGAACAATCTGTCACGTTTTTACAACTTAAAAGATATCAGTTCGGAAGTGAAAAAAGTGGATTGGTGCATTTCTAATTGAAATATAATCCAATAACTTATTTTCACCCTATGTACGACTGATTCAAACTCCTTGTCAAGTCCAGCACTGATCTGTGTGTGTTTTCTGCCTCTGTGAAGACTCAACATGTCACAACATGAGTGTTTTACGTAACTTACACTCCACTGAGAGCTTCAGAACCTCAGTCCACGGCCGGTCCTGGGTCTTCTGGTCGACCAGACAGGTCACCTCTCTGCCGTTGTCCTCCGCTGTCGGGACCAGCCTGTACTCACTCCGAACCGTCACTGTGCCGTCCGGCCCGTTCGTGGAGGTGGTTGAGTGGTTGCCACCAACCGACGCCAGCCACTTGATGGTGGCGGACGGTTTCCCGTCCGCCGCCTCGCAGTGGGCCACCATCACCGACTTGCTGCCAGCCTGGACCGTCACGGCTTTGGCCGAGTTCTTGGGCTTGGCTGGCGTCGCAGAAAATGGGAAGAAGGTGAGAGCAAAGAGGGGAAGAGAAACCATGGCGATAAGAACCCAGATGGTCCAAAATCCAAAAAAGTGGCAGAGAAGAAAAAAGGCAAAAAAAACCAAAACAGTTTGTGTAAAAGAGTTGAGAAAGGAGGAAAGAAGGAAGAGATGGGGAGAAAGAGAAAAAGGTTATCAGTTTCATGTGTTTATACTTTCTTTACTTTGCATTAGCTTTCAGCTTGAATTCAAAGAACAAATCAAGGAATATTGAATGATTCCGACTAATACTAAACTGATGTACTGTTCTCTTCACACACACATACAACCTGTAAATTTTATCTGCCATTATTTATCTATAATCCATTCCCTAACATTCTTGTATATTCTGTATAATCTGTATAATCTGTGCATATAGCTCCCATATTTATATTTATACACAATATCTACAGTATATCTCTTGCTATAACCCCTTATAGTCCATACATACATAGTCTTGTACATCTGTGAATAAATATTTATATCTCGTAGAGCACTTCTGGATAGATGCAAACTACATCTCGTTGCTTGTACTTGTGACAGTGCAATGACAATAAAGTTGAATTCTATTCTATTATTATCACAAAAAACAACAAAGCAAACAGATAAGGCTGCATAAAAAGGCACAAGAAATACCCAAGTTAAACTTTACAACCAACTTACAAAACCAATGAATGAATATAGTAAATATGAAACTTTTACTATCATTTTAGGGTATAAAAGTTGTGAAATACCACCAATGAACCAACAACATTTCAATATAATTATTACAACAGAAAAAAAAAGGAAATTAAATGCCATATTGCAATAACATTTAAAAAATGCCACATTGTTCCACCAAATATTTACAGTGTACTCTTATTTGGACCCTGTGTTTTTTTAAAAAAATGGACTAACAAAATGTATTTATTTTCACTGCAGTGACCTAATCTCATAGTGAAGGGAAAATCTTGAATGAGATCATTATTGGTATTCCTGCTGTTTTCTCTTTTGCTAATAAATTAAATAATAATTCATTTTATTTATAATGCCCTTTACATCTTAAGATCTCAAAGGGCCCCTAAACAATATGTATTTGCAATAAACAAAAATCTATTAAGCCAAATGAAACATATTTTAAAACAAAATATTGTTTAAAAGTGAAGTACAATGACCAAATAACAGTGCTTTGCTCCCAGGGACAAAATAAATGCTTTCTTTCTCACATCCAGTTCAGCTGTCTGCCAGCAGCAAACAGTCTTCACAGTGCTGACCTTCAAGGGAACACAGGAACACTCCAGAGCAAAAAGGAAAAAATGCTGCTGTTATTTCTGTCAGTCCAGTTTGGGTTTGTTTTCTTTGTGCAAACATGACCTGCTCCTCTAAAAGTGACCTGTTCTTCTGGAAGTGTCACAGTTGAACAAAGAAGATTTTTAGCACAAAGTAACTCCTCCAGTATGTTAGTAAAGTTAACTTATAAAGCACATTTTGTTGAATCAAAGTCAAAAAGAGCTGTACAACAAAAATCACAACCAAAATGCACATAGTGAAAAAAGAAGCATAACAAAGACAATAAAATCATGACATAAAAGCCTGAGAAAACAAAACAGTTCTCAGTTGGTCTTTAGAAATCCTCCAGCCAGAAAAGTAAAGCTGCAGGGCAAACTACTCCACCATTAAGATCCACAAAGGGAAAAGCCCATATGCCTGGTTCACACAGCAAGACCTTTATGCCAATTTTCTGACAATCTTAAGAATGCCCTGATTATCGGGATGGCTCTTAAAATAATCTTCAGAGAGATTTCTGCAGGGTGTGGTGTGTTGAGAGAGATCTGGTCCGCATGTAATGTACTTTGTGATCTCTTCTATCTAAAATTGTGGATATTCAACATGCTGGATTATCCTGATTCGATTTCACAGGGTGTGGATTCCTCTGAGGACGAACAAGAACATGATCTGTTGAACGTGACGGAAACACGGAGGGGAATCCAAAATAAAGACAAAACAAATACCACTGCGCACCGGAAAGTCCAGTGGACAGAGACAACTTCTACTGTCCTTTTCTCTGTTGAAAATAGTTCACAAACTATCGCCATTGCTTCTTCCCAGTTAGCCATGCTTGTTTAAGCTGAACTCATGTCGAGTTCTGTGAAATTTGGCGTATGATAGGTGAATGTATGTGTGTGAAATCGGTTTGTGTGTGTGTTGTGCTGTTTCCATGCGACTGGACATCGTATTGTATGACAAAAACCTGTTATATCTGGGATTTTTTATTAACGTGTGTGAGGTGAGTCAGGGTTTGAAAACCGGACGACAATTTAAAATTCTTGCCGTGTAAACCAGGCATAGATCCCAGACCTGAAACTGATTATCTGTCCTGACTGGTAAAAACAGCATTACAGTAATGCAAATGCGATGACACAAATGTATGAATAATGTTCTCTAGAGCTCATATATTTAGAGTTCCTGAGCTAAAACTAGCCACTAGAGGTGAGATGATTGCTTTATATTCATGCACACATCTCTGGATCCTCAATAATCTTTTCATATTTGATGAAGAACATATAACAAGTGGCATCTGCAGAGCCTGGTTTCCCTACATGTTGATATAAAGTGTGGGCAAATAGTTCCTTCAAATAAGAGGATTTCATTTTGATTAATCCGAGTCATTCAGGTGTGTGGAAGCACATTTCCAACAGGCTGTCTCATCTCTGCAAGAAGAACAGCTACCATCTGGTGTCTCAAAAATACAGCTGCGTCGCAATAAATTAGAATATCTTCAAAAAGTTGCTGCTTTTATTTCACTCATTTAATTTAAAAATTCAAACACTACAAAGCATGGAGTAGATATAATAAAAGCTTAATTTTGATAATTCTTGATGAAAATCTTAAAAGTAGAATGTTACATCAGACCAATAGAAATGTTTTTTTTATACAAACGTACGTCCATATCCTGTACAGTCAGCGCTGATAACTTGGTTGCGTCTCTTTGTGCATCACTGCGGTGTGACATGGAGGCGATAAGCCTTGGTTCTGCTGAGGCCTTAATGAAGCGTTTATTGGTTTAATAATGACCTTCAACCCCACAGCATCATCAGCTGTGGCGTCTCGTCTTCCTTTTGACAATGAACCAGTGATACCCTGGTTACTAGAGCCAGTATTGGTACTTTTGGCATAGTGAACTACTGGCAAACAGTAGAAATGCTTTTAACATGTAATAAAATTGAATTAAAAATATCTCAAATTTTCCTAGAGTTCATGCTCCTTTTACCTTGTTTCCTTTTATTTTAAGAGATGCCCATCTGGCCTTTCTGTCAGAAACAAACTTATAATTGAAGGAACCACTTCAGTATATTTATTATTTATAGTAATAAGGCAATGCCCTCTACATGAACTGTGCATTTATCATCTCTTACAGACATGACGTCTACAACCCTGGATCATTATTAATCCACACAGCTCAGGTCATAGCAAATGTCACCTGGATGACTGTCTATATAAAAAAATCAAAATGATCATTTTTATGGTTGAACAGCTTGTTAAAATGACCCCCAGTCTCTTGTTAATTCAGCAAAATTCTCATTTATTCTCATAATTATGATGATTTAATAAATTTTCAAGCTCTGCTTCTCATTAAAGGTCTTTATAGCTGTTATTTCCTGCTTACTCTTTTTCATCAAACTTTTTACTTTCACTAAACCTTCCATGATTATACTGGGATACAGCAGCATCCTTATGCATTATTGTGTGGGTCATAAAATGAACAGAATATTTGTGTATTAAAAATATTTTTAGAATTGTGCTGATTCAGCATTTGAATTTTGATCTACTTTAAGCATCAAACAGACGTAAACAGCAGAAGTAGACCACTCTGTGTGTAAAGAAGCTATTTGTGAGTTTATGAATTAAATGACATAAATAAATCACCTTTTCAAGTGGTATCCTAATTCAATGATGTTCACATGTAACTGCACCATTGGAGCAGTTACAGATAATCACTAAAAGATTGGTACTCTATAGGAACTTTGACTCTCAGTCAATATGCCTGTCAGCTTGCTGATAAGTAGTTTAAATTGGATGGTTTATTGATGGAGTCACATTTCATCCAATCCAGAATGAGATGATAAAACCTTCCTCATCCTAGTCATTTTGGTTTTTTTTCTTAATTCTGCTCTGTGCTGCACTGGTATTTTGGAAAAGACGGCTGAATTTTCCTCTCTGATGTGAGCTTGTCAATCACCTGCAGCTCCGACTCTGGTCAGAGTTCGACATCAGAACCTCGCCTCTGGCTTTGTGCTGTGTGTCATGTATCACTTCTTTGATACCAGCATCAATGACACGTCGAAGCTACTGCCTGCTGTGCAGATTGGCCCCTGTTTCATCATGGGGTTGTAAATATTTCAATCTTGTCAAGTTCTTATATAAGAACTGCCAGAGTCCAGACGGTTGGCTCCACCTCGCTGACTGAAACGTCTGCCGAGGTGACAGGACAGCGAGCCGTCATGGATGGAGAGGAAACATTTCAATCTTGTTCCCGGGAATGGACTTAAAATAAGCCAGAACTGCTATTGTGAGGCTCTTGTCAAGATGAGTGACAGAGCCAAGGTGGAGACTTGTAATTACTGGAGATAATTAAATTCTAGAGTGTGGTAAAGAGAATCAGTGTCATAAGAAGAATGGCACCATCTGTCCCATCTATCTGCAACTAGGAAAGAATTTCAGTTTTTTAAATTTACATTCCCACTACTGCTTGAATTTATTATCAAATATTTTATTATTCCATCTTATAGTCCTTCCTGTTAAGCCTCTATGTAGGTGACTTCAGAGTTGCTCTGTAATAGAAAAGCACATGCAGAAATTGTCTCGACATGAGGGTACAGCACTAAGAACGCTAATAAAAGACATGAGAAATTGATAGAAACGAGACAAAGCTGTAATTAAATTATGTAACAAATGCAGGGTGAGATGGACAAATGAAGAAGTATGGCTAAAGAGTCAGAGAGCAGAAAGGATGAAAAAAAAAAAAAACAGCGGCTGAATGGGCTTTTGATTGATCTGGAGGCTTAAAGACGTCAGGAGAATCTGTCCATGATGCTTTTCGTGACGTTGCATCCAATCGAGCAGCTTCGACTCTTTACCTCAGCCTGAGTTTTTTCCATCAGCACAGCAGTTAGGTTAAAACAAACAGAGCTCACCGACAGGTGGAAAGCCTGGCTATATATTTATTTATTTGCACTATTTTTCTAGTACTAACACTGCAACACATTCTAATAATGACTAAAACCCACACGTGATTTTTGTGACAGTCTGGAAATACATTAAATGATGCCAATTCACAACTGTAGACTCAGCATAATATTAAGAAATGCATAGGAATATCAATCTAAATACACACAATATCATAGTTAAACAGTTAAGTTCAGCTTATTGTGATTATTGGTTATAATGTAAGAAGAAAGGTAAAGCTGCTATTCCAATAATATCTGCCTAATAGATAGGACACATAACACAGAGTTAAACCATTAGATTTACATTGTATAAGCTTATTCTCAGCTGCAAGTAAAATCAATTTTATACATGTGATAATCTTGTCACTTATTTTGAAATGCTGCTCAAACACATTTAAGGGAAAAAAACCAATATATTTTATGCTCTTAAGGGGAGAAAAACAAACATTTCCAGATAACTGGATGTTGTACATAGTGAACAAAATGTAGATTTTGAGGGAGAAGTCCTAACACGCTTTAATACTTCACACCAAAGGGATTCAAATTTGCAGAGAAGTTTGTGATCGTAACATTGCAAACTATACTAAACACTTTAATTAGTAGGTAAATAATTAACATTATGAGCACATAATTTATGTTAAAACAGGTCAAGTAAGCAGGAAGCAAATCATTAAATCACAAATACATATAAAAACATTGATTAAGACACTTTATCAATGTGTCTCTACCAAACCGGCTGTTTTCTCTACCGGTTTAGTAGAGAAAGCAGCTCAACGTATTTCCCAGGTAAAGACAATATGAACCTTCGCCCTGATAATAACTCAACCATTTCCTCCCCTGATGCCTCTGGGTTACTGGCCTGCGCTGGTGTGTGGCTCTTAAAATTGAAACTGATATGTTAGCAAATCAGATTAAAGCAACCCATGAGCCTGGCTTTATGTTAGCTGGTAAATGTGACCCATGCAGTTTCAGCAAAATAAAAAATAATCATGTAGAACAACAGGATCATTTAAATAGAAAATCTGATCAACGTGTGACGCCTGGTAGCGGGTCGCGTCTTCAGAGCAGATCAAGCAAAAGACTGGGGACACATATTGATGTTTCCTCTCTCTCTCCGTTTCTAAACATGGCATCAGCGCTCTACTGTGATGAAGGGCGGTCAGGTGATTTATTCTGTTATTTTCTACTTTGTTGAATGCATTGTCAAAAATCAATACATGCTTCTAGGTCCTGCGAAGGCTTGGAATCTGTGTCTCACCAGCTGCCCAGGTTCATAAAACTCTCCTCTCAGCCTGACACTCCCCTGCACACATTTACACAGGTTGTCATGAAAACATCTGTTTGCGTCTGCACTCCATGTCAACGTATAACAACACATGAATATTCAACATGGGAATCTTTTATCCTCTAATCATTGCATGCATAATGTTTTGACAACTCATTACTGGCCTCTGGAAATGTTACCAGACAATAACTTGGGCCTGAGATTAATTTAGATAGCCTCAATGAACCATCCAAGTGTCTAAAAGGCATTAATTAGAAATAATTTTTACCATCATTGACATGCAAGAAGAAAAAAACCCCACACGGATATTAAAAGCATCCATAGATCCCACATTTAAAGGCTATTTATGCTCAATTTAAGATTCCTTTCATGAGCATAAGCTTCCCATCTTGTGGTTATTTCAGATGTAAGCTACTAAACAAAACAAGATGAATGTTACTATTGTATTATCTGCTGGTGTGCTCTGATTCTGTCATTTTGTGTAAAATGGAGCTTTTCTAGCAATTTAGCTCATTTAATTTGAAAATCTAGAAAAAGGAAGACTACAGGGTGGGACAATTGGTAGAAAAAAAAGGTCTTGGGTTCGAATTCTGACCTACTTTTGTCTCCATGGAGTTTATATAATCTCCCTGTGCTTCCTCCCACATTACAAAAACATGGCTGCTTTGGGTCTTGTTTGAGATAATGTATTAGAAAAGGTTTGATTTTAACCTTCAATAAAAGTTTCCTCTTGGGGGAACCAAAGATGTTTCCAGGTATATGTAGTCTCTCCTGTAAGTTCTGTCTCTTTATTTTGAATGCATTGTAGTTTAACCGAGACGATCCTGAAGGTTTTCAGTCGTTTTATGACTTTCTTGCTGGAGAAGATATGACTGGACACAAATACGTTCCAATGCCAAACTGAAAATTGGACTCCAAGAGAATTATGTGACTGACAAGAAGTTAAATGGGTCTAAATGTGCAAATATAAACATATCAGCAAAAATCTCATGATTGCTAGAGCTTTACAGTGTGTCGAACTTCCAACAGTCATTGCAATTTCGAGCATGTTAAGATTACGGTGGTACAAAAATATGTAATTTGCATTCCTTGTTCTTGTGCATGATTTTATACTACCATCATGGTTGAAATAAAAAAAAAAAAACATATATATCATTGTGTGCAAAATCACGATCACAAAGGACTGGATGCAAGACTTTGATGGATACAACATTTGATGTGCTATGTTGTCTCCCTATTGATTGTCTCCCTATTGATAATATATTTAGCGAGTTGAGTGGGTCTTAAAGTGGCCCACAACATGAGGATTTATTTAGTGACTCAGTCTTGTTTGGTGAAGTGGTCTAGTCGTAACAACTTGGTTAATCGTTAAACCTGCTCAAGTCCTGATCACTTCCTCTGCCAGTGCTCATAATGTTATGCCTCATCGGCATTGGCGTCCAAAACCTCTTATGTAATATGAGTTTGCTCAGATTTACCAGATTGTGATTTTTTGTGCAACTATAACAGCTTCTGTTTTCAGAGGAAACGTTTGTCACACTAAGAAATACCTTCAGCCACTACAGCTTTATAAGAAATTCAACCAGCAAACCAAACAAATAAATTCAAACAGGATAGTTTCTGAAAGAATTTAGCAGAAAAAAAAACACAATTTATTTCCCCTCAGTGAAGTCAGCTCCACTCCATTCACCTGAATGTACATTAACACCCTCGTCTGAAACAGCGGCTGTATGAACGCACATATACCAGACCTCTAATGTACTCCACTCACCCTCACCTGCAATCATATTTCTGTCTTGCTGGCTTCGCTAAATTCAATAAGATGCAATATATTTGGCTGCCACTTATTACGTGTGGTCCCCATCCAAGATGATATGCCATCAATCACTGCCACGCCAGAGATTTTTTTTAAATTCACACTCCAACAAGAGCTAACAGTATTGCCTGGCTGTGCTGCTCTAACCAATAAATGCTGTTAGGATTATGTATTCATACCAAAATAAGTCATGATACAATCGGGGAGCCCGTGGTTCAATATCCAATACAACGTAATATGATTGGCTTCCAGCAGCCGTGGGGTCTAATGTGATTGGCTCATATGGATCGCATTTCCAGGAAGATAGAATATGACTGTTCTCCAGTGACTTTGAGGTATTCAGTTTGCCAAATGCTTTCAGTAGGGCCAGGTTCAGTCTCAGGGAGTTTGGCACCGCCTCAGATCCACACAAAAAGACAACTGAGCTTTCCAGCAGGTATTTCCCAGTCTGCCTCCACTTTGTGCCAACAGAAACAGCAGTTGGGAGGCTTAGCCCAGATCCTTCTGTGCATAAGCCAGAAAATATCTCCATATTCCTTTTACAGAACCACAACAAAAAATGCATCTTCTGTGTACTTAGTTCTCTGGAACGGATATCCCTATGACCTACTGACCCTTTGAATATGACGCCACGCTCTTTAGAAAATGGCCAACTCCTCCATGACAGACGTCAAAACAACTTATACACTCTTGTAAAGCAGGTCAAAAAACAGACAACTGCTAACATAATATCACTTCTATTTATTTGATTTCACTTTAAAAATGGCGGATGCTGCAAAAACAGACAAGGATGTGAACCAAACGTGTCATTTTATCTTAAACCTTTAATGAGGAAAGAAGATGGTGATGGATAGCAACCATCAATTATTAGAACTGACACCCCGCAGTATATTTACAGAGAACATTTTGACAAGGTAAGAAGATTAATGTTCATATTTATCATTAAGCAAAAATAGTATGATGCAATTAAATATGTCATTGAGAAGCTATGGGTCTAATTATTAGTAACCCTGCAGAAAATGCCTCAAAATTTGTGAGAAGAGCTGAAAAAGCACAAACCTGATCCGGTTACACTGGTTCTGTTAGGAGGAATGGGTCAAAGTTTCAAACTACAATGAAAAACCTAAAGGATATCCAAAACATTTGGCCCAAGTCATTCGGTTTACAAACCCATTATACAAAATACAGAAAAAAGTTATGTCAAATTCTGAATTTGAAGTACAATAAAAGCTGCTTATAAATCCATAATTATTCTGGAATTTAGCCCCAAGAAATTATTTTGCTAATCCGAGCTGACAAAATTCAGGAAAAGCTTAGTCTGATTTATTTGAGACAGCGAGGGAAACAAAATATATTAAATGTTTGTGTAGGAGACAAAATATTCTTGAATCTAATATGAAAAACAGGTAAGAATTTATTCACAGCCCCGTTTGAAAAAGTTCTTCTCGTTTGTCTCTTTACAATAGGAAAACAGCCTTTTGACCGAGTGGTTCAGTGACAGAAATGACTAATAATATGTTCTCTTGCAAATTAAACCAACAAGACAGAAAACAAGGAATCAAAATCCCATCTCTCCCTGAAGAATGAGTGATGAATAAAAGCACCAGGCATCTAGAGAATATTAAACTGTCTATTCAGCTCAGGGTCTATTATGTTAGAGCATTTGTTTCTGCAGAGTGCTGAATGTAGGAGGCTCTTGTTCTTCCAGGACTCATTTTTAATGTGTGCATGCAGCACTTCAGTGAAACAACAAAATAAACAGTTTGTTATTTAAGCACAAAGCCTTCTAATTTTTTTATTTTTTTATTTTTTTTGGAGATGAAAAAACTCTGGCATCATTCTCTTTTGGACAAGGCAAATGGATAAATAGTAAAAGCAGTCTAAGATTACAAAAAGAATGTGTCGCCTTTTAACACCCACTCAGTTTAAACCACAAAGACGCCAGCCTCAGTGGCATTTTTCTACTACTCCCATTATTGGCTGTAAGTGTTTGCTGCTTTGCAGTCTGCTGAGAACTGACAATGCAGAGGGTAAAAGCTAACACTGAACAAGCACTTGGCATCTTAGACTTTGCTCCTCGACACATATTGTTCACTTTAAGTATTCAAATACGCTACATTTGCTTTCATAATTGTAATTTTTAAGGCACTGAAGGTTTTGAAATTGTGCAAAATAATAAAAAAAAACCCTCATATTTTCAATCTTTGAAGTACCCATCCTGTCTACCATTGGTACCAGGTCACATTTGTTCCCTCTATTGTAATGGAACCTGTCTGTTCTGTCCCTGAACCGTACCTTTAGCTATGCTGCCATGAACCGTTGGACGTCTTGTGCCATATTGTCATTCTTTCCATTTCTAGCAGGAGTTCCTGCTCTGCATCTTTTTGCTCATCATTAATCTCTCCTATTAGATTTCTGTCCTGTTCTTGTCGGTTTCCTGTCATGTTGGAGCAGATGGTCGCCTACAGAAACGTGCTTCCTGTTAGAGTATTATATACATAATCAGGAAGGGGGACTGAATCCAACTTCTCATCACTTTCTAAGGTAGACTTTTCTATTATTATTAAATGAATAAGATAATTTTATTACACTTGTATTAAAAATTCAAACAAGATAAATATTGGTTTTGGCCATCAAACTGCAAAACTTTAGTTTCTGAAACACAAATTAACCATCAACCAACTTCTATTTATTCATATTAGTTATATATTAATTCTCAATTATTTAATCTTGTTTATTATTGCAACTGACAATACTACAGGTAATATGACAACTAGCAAACAACTAATTATGGATTATGGTCTGTTAAAGGTAAATGACGTGATTGTTGCATATTAAATTTGATCTTAAGCTCTGTTACATGTGTGGATTAAGGAGTAATAACAGGTTTTCCTACCTTAACAGAACCTACAAAAAGTTTCTGTTCTGATTAAACAAACACCAAACGACAGCAACACTCAGGTCATTCTTTAGGAGTGAGAATATATTCCCATGTCCAAAGTGAAAAATAGTTATAGCTAGTTGTTTAGTAGATATGCATTAGTGAATAAAAGCTTCCCATATATAAATCCCAGTCTTTTTAACATTTTGTAGAGTTATTTTAAACACAAAGCATTTGTAACTGACTGGACAAATTAGCTAATTTAAAAATACAGGTCTGGTGGTGGTTTACTTTCAAGATGGCGTCACATTGGGGTCCTGGGTAGAGCATCATGGGGAACAGTGGCATTGTATCCATTGTCATTGTAATTTACTGCCTTAATTGTTTGGACCGAGGCAGAAGGTTCTGCAGCTAACATCCTGGTGCCAGATACTCCAGAACACCTTCGGGGGTCCACAGGCTTCCACGCCTCAACAGGTTTGGGCTGTTTTTGGCAGCAGAACGGCGACCAAAGCAACATTAGGCAGGTGGCCATGATGTTACGCCTGATTGGTGGATGAAATGTAATAAAGGCAGCTCCCCGTGCGCATGTGTTGGGATGAAAAGGTTTCACTGCCAGATCATCTTTGGCTTTTTTTTATCTTTAATTGTTTGTTTTGCTGTCATATTTGGGTTTTAAAGTGGAGAACAGGTTCATAAAAAATTATGTTTTATTTTAAATCTTTGTTCTCTTCCTTTAAAAGAGAGCTTGCATCGCTGTGTAATAAAAAGGGCTACAGAAACATTTATTTACACCATGCTGCAAGTTATAATTTCTGACACACTGCACCAAATACAGAAGGAATACATATGCGCCAGTCAAAAACTAATTACAGCATATCCATTTTAAATATCTGGACAGGAAGAGGAAGACAAAATGCTGGTGAAGCTAAATCTCTGCAATCTTTGTAGACGTATAAGTGATACAGTAGGAAGTTCTGTAATAAAACACCTGCAGGTTATCTCATCTTCCAAATTACCCTCTGATCATATCAGATCAACACATTTTCCCAAATTACCTGAGTGTCTTCCTTCACATTCTGAAAGAGAGTTAGAGAAACCCCAGGAGTCAAATCAAGAGAATTTCCAGGAAATCCTCCTTATATTTTATGCAGCATGTTATCACGATAAACCCAGAGAAAATCTGGCAGGGCTTTAAATTTAGCCTTCTAAGACTTCAGGTCCATTGGGAACCGTTTTGTTTTAAAACGCGAAGATAAGCAGATGGCGGAGAGGAAAGATGAACAGTAAGAGGAGTTTTTCAAAGCCTTTCCAAAGCTCCGCTGACAGAAAGTACAAGTCCTGTGAAGGATTTTAGTGCTTTAATCATTCACATGTGGGCCTGACATTATGATCCATAAATGAACAACACAAACAGCTGTTTGTGGTTTGGTATATGTACTCACCGAGCATTATGAGCGTGGTGGTTCCCTGCTCGTTTCCAGACGGGTACGTAGCGTACTCACAGGTGTAGCGCCCAGCATCGGACATGCGCAGGTCTTTAATCCTTATGGACGGGATCCTCAGATTGTTTTGGAGAAAAATAACTCGATCCTTAAAGGCCACATTGGGAAAACTCTGCCCATAGGTTGGGTGGTACACGGCAATGTTGTCCCTTTGGCCATCAACAGGTTCCCATATCCACGACACCTGGGAGAGCAAAGTGTATTAATAAACACTGGAACATTAATGAGCAAATTTAAGGCAGCAGAGTGAGAAGAAAAGAATGCAAAATACACAGCAGTTCAAAAAAACTGCTGTGCAATGGAAAAACCCAGTTTCATAACTTATATTTGTTTTACATAGTTAAATATGAATTAATAAAAAATGCCAACAGGCCTTTTCGGTTTTGTTTGGAGAACAAGGACAACAGAACTGAATCACATTTAAAACGAAACATTTTATTCAATGACTAAATTGAATTTTATAGACCAATTCCCCAGCTAAACAGATTTATAGCAACCTTGATTTAAAATATGAGTTTTGGGTGCTGTGGTGGCGCAGGGGCAAAGCACGACCGCCGTATTGAGGCCTTAGTCCTCGTGGCGGTGGTCGCAGGTTCGATTCCCGGCCTTGTGACATTTTCCGCATGTCTTCCCCCTCTCTCATTACCCTGTTTCCTGTCAAACTACTTTCAAATAAAGGCAACTAGAGCCAACAAAACCTTTAAAGAAAAAGAATCAGTTTTACTAAATTGTGAAATGAAAATAAAATGTTACATTAATAAGAAATCTAAATGGATGATATAATTGTTTAAAAGAAAAAAAAGAAGAAGCATCGTCAACCACCACTGTTGTTACAAAAGTAACATTTTGCCATTTTATGGTTTATCATTACAGCTTTAACTACATAGTTGCCTGCAGATCAGAGTCAGTTTCAGAGTGTGGACAGCTGACGTCAGAGAATCCAATGATTTATGTTTACATGTGTAGGAGGTGGAGAGTAAAAGGCTCTTAGCTGCTACTTCATAATCATCGAGTGGCTCCGCTTAAAGCGACACATTTCCCACTAAAATACACTGAATGGTTTATTTATCCAGTCAGCTGAACATATAATCAGAAAGACTTACCAAACCTGCTTTTCCATCACTTTCAGAACAGAAAGGCTACATGGATTCATGCAGATGAAATGGGAACATTTGTGTCACTTTGTTACTGTTAGATTTGTGTTGGGACATATTTGTAATTTTGTGTGCAAACATTAAAGAGAACACACTAAAGAGTGGTGCTGCATTTGTGACAATGGAGTCTTTTATGTAAGCGCTTGGTGACTGCTGTGTTTCAATGTCTCTGTGTCTCTGTGAGGACAAAGTTCAAGCTACTGCAAATAAACATCTCTGTAAATACATAAAATGAGTCCTCAGAGAGGAATCATTGAAAATGTATACCTCTGCTTCAAATATCAGAAGTCAAGGCTGATGCCAGAACTATCTAACGTAGATGTAGCCACATCATAAATAACTTCTAACTTTGAATCTCAGTTCAGTACAGCAGCAAATAGAAGTTCAGGTGCTTTTAAAATATGAAGGTAAAACTGATTTCAACTGAAGCGTTCAAACGGAATTAGGACTTGTGTAAGGTGACAGCAAGTCTTAATGGGCTAATTTGTACAGAAATCTGAGAAGTAAAACATGTCAATATTAGAATTAAAGCATATTCATTAATTCTAATAAGAGGGTCTGACCTCATTTGTGAGGAAGACAAAAGTAGGGAAAGAGCTATTCTAATATTAGCTCACTATCTCTCCGTTTTAGCGTAATGTAAAACACTAGATCCAGAGTCTGCAACTGCAACCCTCAAGTTTCACTCTCCTGCAACCTTTGGATGCGTCCTGCTCCAACTCACTTCAATCGAATGGCTGAATTACATTCTTTCCATCTCAGCAGGTTTTCTAGCGCCTGGTCATTAATTATTCGTTTAATTCAGGTGTGTTGAAGCAGAGATGGAAAAGCTGCAGGACAGTGGCACTCGAAGACTGGAATTGCATTTATTGGCTGGAATAAGCCTAATAAGTCTCCACACAAAATATCTGGGTTGGGTTGCTCTACATGACAACCTTCAATCATCTGTCAGCTGTTTGGATTATTTGAGGGAGAGGACTTTAAGTTTCCCATTTGGATCATTCTATATAGAACAATCCAACTTGGTGAAAGCAGTAAATCTGCCATCCATAGAAACTTCAGGGACTTTGCTTGAATCTGATGAAAGAACTCTAATGACGGCGTGTACGGGCCTTGACACCAAGAACCTGACATGTGTTCACTGACATCTTCTAGATGTTGGATGGATGCATCTTATAGCTTTACTGATTCTTTTTTAGATTACTATTCCTGCCACATGTCCTCCACATTCAGTTCATTGCAGTACAGCTACAGAAATGTTAGGGGTTTTTTTTTTAAAGAAATTACTTAAATAGATAAATTTTTGATGACACTGAAGTTGCTGAGATGCACCAAAATTAGCCAAATTGTTAAGAAAGAAAAAACACTTTTGGTAAAGGGGCCATAAATCTTTTACGAGACTGAATGAAAGATTTGCTTTACTTACAGATTCCCTCTCAAGGACCATTATAAGCTTTTCTTTGTGAGATTTCTGATTGTGACAAATATCGATATCTGCAGAGACTCTGCCCTGAGGGAGAACACTGTGATGCTTTCCCACATTGATTTCATTTTTCTCTGCTGTTTTCAAAGAGACAGTCGAATATTTGCTAAAGTGGGAGTCCAGGAAGGAGAGCGAATACAGCTCATCAATACACATTTAGCAAACATCTAAACGAATGACATCTGAGGGGGAAAATAACGCAGAAACAGAGGGGGATACAAACAGGGATACAGACTCTACACCACATATCATCTCAAATTAGGAGACGAGACTCCCTGTTCAGTTGTTGATTGCAGCGAAAATAAAACACAGGACTAATGAATCCATGTGCAATTTCTGATTTTGTATATGTGAGCAAATTACCTATTGATTCCAACCAGCAGCCTGAAGGCAACAGATCCCTGAAGATCCAACTGAACTAGCAAACAGCTCATTTATCCTGGAGTTTATGTATTCTATGAAATGTACTCAAAATGGGCAGAAAGTGAGTGAAAACCATCACAGCTCCTGCAGAATTAATTAGTTTGATTTGTTTACCCCTACATAGCGGCATGTTTAATATCTGATTGCAGGGTGAAGTTAATGTCAGTTTTTATAATATGGCATTCCTCTGGCTAATTGTAAAAACTGTAATGGAAACACTTTTTTGCATCACACCAGTCATGCCAGTTCATCCAAGAGCTTTTTGTATGTACTGGCCTTGTGAGCAGACTTACCCAAGTATAATATTAATTAACTTCTCATTTAAAGGAAACACAGTAATTGCAAAATTCTTACCATTTTACAACATTAGCAGGATAGCAAAACGTTTTGCATACATTTGTAAAGGAGATAACCTGAAATAACCACCTGGGCTCCTCAGATGGAAAACTGTTTACTACTTAGCTTTGAACACTGTACACTGTCTGGGGACCAATTCACAGTTCAGCATTTGTGGATTTTTGTGCAGAAAATAACTTCAATTTACTTGCAGAAAATTGCAGTTTTTTTGTAGAGCATATCTAAAATATTCTAAATAAAATACAGATGGAAAATTACAGGCATTTTTGTTTGTTCGCTCCTGTAAATAATGGGAGACCAATGTAACTACAAAACTTGAGAATATACTGAACTGAACTGCAATGTAGGATTGGACATATTTAAATACATATTTTGGGATATAAATCTGTTTCATGGAAAGTACCTTTAGATTATTTCTACATAATTGGTGCTTCTTTAATCTAAAATAATATAAACTTAGGAAATGAGAGGATTGTCTATGTAATTTCATAATGAGCTTACATTGGATGTTTTTATATAAATCCATTAAATTCTGTGATGTTTAAGGTATAAATTTGTGATGTAAGAGACATAAATAATGCTAAGTTATTTCCAGAACTTCATGTAATCAGTGATGTTTCTGTACGTGTTAACAGAGCCTGCCAATGGCCTAATATGAAGTTTATGAAACATGAATTGTTGACCAAAGCAATTATTTAGTTGACCTGTGGAACAGACTCAGACGTGTCGGACAGCTTTGTTGTCCGTAGCGCAGAGCAGCTGTTTGTTTTAGCAGCAGGGGTGGATGCATACACAGACTCACTCAGCAGAAAGAGGACATCTGAACAAAACACCAACTAGTGGCACCTTTCCATGGAGATGTGGGCGTGTTTATTTCTGCTGTAGAACAGAAGCTCTGCAGAGCATCTGCTAGATTACATTTATTTCCCTATGATTTTTTTTTATTCTGTAACATCAATGCCAAAGGCTGCTGTTTTCTTTCTCATTTCTTGTCAGCAGCTCAATAGAACATTGCTGCAAATATGAATCTGTTATATAGGCAGAAAGTTTAGTAAACGCAAGGTTCTTTGTTTTTCTTTCCCTTTAGTTGGTAGGCTGATACTCCTGGTTCTCCCTGTATTTCTTTTGTTTTTCTGTCCAACTTTTCAAATGGTTAGAGCCCCGTCCATACAGAGGCTGGTACTGGTTCTGCTGGAGTCCTGGTCCTCTTAAAACAGTCATTTCTCTCTGTTGCATCCAGGTTTGATCTGGATGCAACACTGTGACTTTGAAAATTTTAGATGTCATCATCATTATCAAACTGAATTTGACTTTGTGTGAATTGTTGTTAGATTGGACTGAACTGTCTATAGTATGAATAAACGTTACCAAGTATTTTTAGTTTAGTTTCTAGTGCACATGTCTTGAAATAAGACAAAACTTACAAGTAACTTTTTAGGAACTTGCTCCAAGTTAATTTCTTAATATTAATTTTGAAAAAAATGTACTAATTTAACTTATTTCACTTGTAATATGGGAACATGTTTTGTTATTAGTGAAAAAATCTGTCAGTGGAACAAGTGTTTCATCAATATCGAAGAATTATTAACCTAAAACAAGCTCCTGTTTCTTGTGGAAAGATACTTGTAAGTTAGCACACTTTAAATAGGGCAAAACAAAGTTATTTGCACTAGAAACTGGACCAAAAATACTTAGGATTGTGTTTTTGCAGTGTGCAAGATGAGATTATTTAAAATATGCTGATAAAGTAAGTAATTTCATCTAAACAAAGTGAATTTCCAAATCTTTACTAATTTGACATTATTTTTCCAAAGGCATTGGGTCACCCATCTGAATCACTGATTTGCTGCGTTCCAATCACTTTCATGACCAGCGAGGCATGCAGACGGCTTTAACAAACAGAGTGAAACACAAAGCACTGGATTCTTGATCAGCAAAGATGGGCTCTCTGGAGTGATGACTCACACCTTTCCATTTGGTAATCCAAAGCATATGTCTGCTTGGCTCTACACAGAGAGACATTCTGAACAATTTCAAGCTTCCAACTGTGTGCCAACAACTTGTGGATGTCTCCTTCCTGTTCCAACATCACTGTGCACCGGCACAGAAAGAGCAAACGAGACTGATGGGAAATATCTTGAGAGGCAGAGAGTCCTGACTTCAGACAGAAAGAAAACCTTTCGGATGAAAAAGAACAAACTACAAGCCAGATTTTCTCATCCAACATCAGACGTATAAGTGATACAGAGCTTTTGTAATCAGTGTCTGATTACAAAAGCTCTGAAAAAGTGGTCACTTATTTCAAAAACAGACTCAACCTTTTGGAAGGCATTCATAGAAAAGTTGAACCTGCATTAAAGGTAACGGAGTTAAAAATGTTGTCTGGTGTTTGTTTGGCCATTTTCTTGTCTTATTGAAATTATCCGTTTTAAATTCAAGCATTTTAAATCAAATCTTGAAAAATGATGCTATTCCAGAATGATTAGAGGTTTGTACCAAAGAATCACGTTTAATATGTGGAAATCATTAAAACAAATCAATGTTCAGAAAAGTGTTGCTTAGTTGTAGCTGATTAAGCTGACACTTAGTGGAAAAGACTGCAGAATACAAATTATGCTTTTAATAACAACTCACTTACAGGTTAAATAGCATTAAAGTGCAAAATAAAATAAAGAATGTTTTTTGAAATCCTTAGAGAAAAGCTTAGATTCACAGAAAAAAATGCTTTGTGTGAATGCTGCTGTAAAAAGGGATCCATCAGTATGTTTCCCCCTCATCCTTTGGTGCTTCATCCCCCCACCCATTTGTTGATGGAGCCTCTTAAAGCCAGCTTTTATTCTGCTGTGGAGGCTGTTCAGGTTTCCATAAAAATCTGCTCTTTACCTCTATAAAAAGAGACTCTTTTCAACAGAAAGTCAATCTCCTTTCAGAAAAACATGTTTATTGTTGATTCTTTGAAAGTTTTTGGGAGATGGAGGAATTTTAGCCCCAAAATAATCCAGTCCTCCCTTCTTCTAACCTTTAGAAAGTCATCAAAGTCATCAAAGCCGAAGCATTCAAAGCTAAAACGTGTTGGTTTTTGTGCCAACCTGTGTGAGCTTGGTTAAACTCCCTCCATCGACGAATTCACAGCGCAAATCGACAGATTCTGTGGGATACGCCTCCAACTCTTCCTCCACTCGCACTTTCTGAGCAACACCACCTGCAGCAAGAGAAATGGGAAAATCAGGATTTGCAAAATTCCTCTAAATTACATTTTTAACCATTTGAAAATGACTAGTAGAGAACGAATATTGCGTACGACTGGAGCTATAACTTAATTAAAGATAAAAATGTTTGGTAACAAGCCTCAGGCAGCATCTCAGCCAGTTTTCCTGCTTATTACAGTAAAAATCACCCACAGGCTGCTGACGCTAGGAGGCGAGCCTCCAGGAACGCCACGCCTCTTGGGAATTTTCTGCTTTTGATGCAAAAGCAAAATCATCTTATAACCCCAAGCAGGAAAAGTTCTGCTGAGCATCACCGGTCAAACGGACCTGCATAACTTCACAGAGAACAAATAGGGAAGTCGACCTCCTTGAACATAAAGAGAGCAGCAAGACAAGAAGACAAACAGAGTCTCAGAGCTCGGCAGGATCTGGTTTTAAAGAGCAAGTTTAGAAAAGAGGTTGAAAATGAATCACTTGTGCTTCAATTTGAGCAGAAAGACCATCAAAACCTGAAAACTGGTGAGAAATGAAATGATTCCCTTGATTAACATGCAGCTCGGTTGTGCGATGAAGGAAAAGTTCCAGATCATGATGGATCTCCAGTGGAATCTCCTATCGGGAACATCCAGATTACAGTTTTATTTTTCCATTTTTTTTGTCAGAAAATCAAACTTTGTCCCACTTTTCAAATCTTTGGACTATTGAGATGCGTTTTCTTTTTTCTGAGCTCTTCTCTTGCTGATGTTCTCTTCTGGTTATTGGGCTTCAGAATAGATAAATGTGGGTCGATCTGCATATGTCTTCATGGACTAGGCCATCTTTTGCTTTACAACAAGAATTTTATTCCAACCAATTAATCTAAAATAGCTGTCCATGGATAGATCTTTGCCAGTCTCTCTCTTCCATCAGGAAGTAATTGGGGATGTTTCGATCCAGTATTGATATTGGAAATTGGTCGATATACACCAAAAACTTGGATTTTATCGGACTTCATCTAAAATGTCCGATAGAAGCAAGCCGACAGAAACACTCCGCGTCAGCATTTCGCTCCACTAAATAGTCCGCCCCAGCATTTCCCTCCACTAAATAGTCCGCCCCAGCATTTCCCTCCAGCAAATAGTCCGCCCCAGCATATTTATCCATCCGCGCATGCACAGGTCAGGTGACCACAACAACAGTGTTTGCTAACAGAGAAGCAGATGCTACACTACTGGGATAGAGCCAATGTAGGCGCTGTGGCAGTACTTTTCGCTTAAGACCGAAAAAGATGTTACAGATGAGCGGAGTGTAAAACTTGTCACGCACAAAATCAGGAAAGTTTAATTAGACAAACCTCGCTGCGTATTGGAAGTAGCGTCACAAAAGAAAACGGCAAGACTTTCGTAAAACCACTGAAGAAAAGAAACAAACCTCTGGCTTCTTCAAACTACAAACTCTTTCAAATTGACGTAAGAACAATCCTTCACATTATTGGAGCGCAAAACAAGAGAGAAAGGCTCTTTAGCACACCGTCAGTTATCATTAACGACAGCAACAAATAATTGACAGCGCAGCATGTCTTCTTCTTTTATTAATGGCGGTTGGCAAACAACCCTTCAGTGTACAGTACCGCCACCTACTGGAGCTCAGAATACCGAAATACCTATCTTAAAAACAACCTTCACATTATGCTCTTATTGCTAAAAATGGAGATGAAGCAGTAATTTAGCTAACTAATTATCTATTTATTTCTCTTACTTCTGTTTACAAATTCTTTCTTAATATACATATTTGAAACCTCTGCTTACAAGCTGGTTATGACCCATCAGCATAAAATGCAAATACTCAAAATGTCTTCCTGGTTTAAGATTTTTAATCAGTTTATATTTTGAGTTTGTAAAAAATAGAATAGCATCACAGTTCTCCTGGGAAATCTAATTTAATTTGTTAAAGTTGGCCCAAGTTGCTTTTAGTGTTTGAAGTCGACATTTTCTAATCTACTTCTGACAGAATTTCTAAATAAATCTGATGTAGAGGATCATCTAAAGATCTAAATGCAGAAAGGAAACAAAATTCAGCTAATATTCAGGCAAATGCTGCGAAAAAAGTACCAGCAATCACATTTAATGCTTCCTTTCTGTGTTTCCACCTTGTGCTAAATAAATTCATCATAATCTGACATTAATTGTTGCTGGCTTTAAACAATAGCCCATAATTATATGAATTAATCCTCATCAGGAAGTTTCTAACCAGCAAAACTAATTGCTGCCTCTGCCCTTTGTTCAGAAATAACACATGTTGCAGAAACACAGTGTGTGTACTTCCTAAGATTAATGCACCGTAATGAACTTGTTACACTTTAAATTAGAAAAGGAAGAAAGAAAGTTACTCAAAGAGATAATGAAATAAAAGCAGAAAGAAAGAGGAGGAATGAGAGGGAAAAACAGAGAAGTTGTAATCCTTTGTGTGTGTGATCCGGTCCAACAATCTGCCAGCATCTGGGAGAATAAAAGCCACATTTTCTGAGGAGGCTTTCATTGTTTGGGGATGACAGTCAAATCCCTTTTTTTGTTTCTCACTTCAGTAACTTTTACAGTAACTCTGGGCGTCTTACTTTCTGTTTCACCCTGCTTCTCTGACCTCATGCGGAGACCCTTCCCCCCTGCCACCAACCCTCTGCAGACCCGGTATCAAATCCAACCAGGGTCTCTTCTCCTGCAGCTCCCCTCTCAGCCTGCCTCTGGGCCTATAAAGATAAAATTCTAGCTCTGAGCCGGCCCTCTCGCTCTCCCTGCAAGAAAAGGGGATAAGCGCTCGCTAACTGCTCGCTAACCCCGGGTGGTTCTGCTGAAAAAGCCTCTTAGTGTGCGAGGGATTGATTAGGACAATAAGTTACAAGCAGCTGCACGGAGGTGAACGGGCCGGGGAGGATTTAGGCGGCAAATCAGCTGTAAAACACTGTCACACAAACAAAGAAAATAGAAGCAGAAGTGTGCACGTGTGCCTCAGGCGATGCCGGGTTACGCTGGATTTACAGCATGCATGTAGCCGCGTGACTACAAATATGTGGAAGAATGAGGAATTTTTTTTTTTTCACCGTGAAGTCATATGCATGCTTAGCCGTGTTGCTGCATGCATAAATCAGAGCATCTCACTGTAATGTCAGTAGATGAGACCGACTCAGACAATGAAGCTCAGTCTTTACCCTGAGGGGGCAATAAGGCTCCCACTTTCATATAATTCACACAAACACATAAAATCAAACTTTCACTTTTTAACCAGGTTTTACACAAAGAACCAAGATTGCATCAGCTTTTTATATTTCCTCTTTCCTCTCAATTAGCTCATCAACATAAATCTTGCTAATCCCATTAAACTGATATGAAAATCCACACACACCAGAAACACAAAAACAGGCACAAACTTTTAGATTATTTGCAGATGTCAAAAATGTATAGCAAAAAATAATAAGAGAAAATGTGCTGTAACGTGGGGAATAAATGGTGAGAAATAAAGCAGCTAGATATTAAATATTCAAAAGAATCTAGGAGTAAAAAGTCAGGAAAAGTGTACAAGAAGCTGGAAGGAAGGAAATTACAGAGACTGATAAATGCAACAGAATAAAATAACAGCACGAAAAGAAAGTGAGGAAAAAGACTTATTAATGTAAAGGGGTTAAAGTTATGACTAAGGCAGGGAGAGCCTGTAGGCAGAGAAGACTCAGGGTGAAGAGACAGGAAGTGCATTTGTAAATGGTCAAAAAGAAGAAGCAGAACGGGATGAGAGTTAAAAGGTGGAAAGAGACGATTAAGTTCCTCAAACTAAACTCCAGAACAAGATCAGGACAGAGAGGTTTCTTATTATTTATATATTCATACCAAACCAGCTGTAAAACATTGTTCTTATTAAAACGATAACGCTTGTTTTCTCTAAAAAATGATCATTTCATAAAAATCCATTTCCTGGACATTTGAAAATGAATAAAGTGAAGGTTCAAACGGCAGGTGGGGGAGGAAATGGAAATGCTAAGTAAGAAATGAGGGTATAATATTTGCAAAGCCGACTACAGAAAAAAGAGCTGAGTCCTGGACTAGACCTGTTGAAACGCAGCCAGTTTTAAAATGCATGGCTTACCACATTGTTACAGGTCGTGCTCGTCATTTGAGATTTATTACTCCATCCCCTGCAATAATGCCCACAGTTAAAGAAAGACTGTGTTGGCTGCTCAAGCTCCCTGTCTTTCCGGGTAATTTGACCTGCTGGACCTGCCGTACTCAGGGATCTCAAGAGCTTCACAGACAGCTGAGCTAGATCTCCATCTTTCAAACATAATTTATATCTCTTGACCATAGGGTAGAGTTGAAACAGCTTCAGGCTGAGCACTCTCTTCACTGCAGCAGACCAGATAGACTGATAAAGCTCCAGCAAGTTATTACCTTAGAATGGGTTTATGATTCCTCATGCAAACCTAGCACAGTCTTTAAACACGTAAGCTAGAGGCAACCTAAAGGTGCATTCACACCAGCCCTGTTTAGTCCACCACTTTAATTGAAATCCAGTTCACTTGCCCAGAAAGTCTGATTTGTTTGGGCAGGTGTGAATTCGTAATTGAACTCTGATGTTGGTCCACCTACAAACCTCTGCCTCAGCTTGGTTGAAGTGAACTCTGGCGCGGTTTGGGTGCATATGTGAATGCCAAGCGGACCGTAGACTCCTCCAAAATCAGGAAAAGAATTATAGCGCAGGGAATTGTGGGTAAAAACAACCAAAAGAAATGGGAAAGTCTAGTGCGAGTGAGAAAAATGGCTTGTCTTCTTACCAACGATGAAAAAGAAATCCTGCTATCACTAAAATCCGATTCCATTTTTGTTTATGTTTCATAAAGAAGGAAGTTGCACTCAGTGTCTTTTTCAGAGGTTTTTGTGTCGCTTCTTTCAGCAGTTGTTGGTGCAGCGCCATCACAGGTGAGGAGGGGAACAAGTTAACAAAAGACTCTTTATGATTGTCATGCAGAACTCTAGATGGAAACTTTATTTCTCTCGGTACGAAGCCAGTGGCTGTCATCATTCAGCTTTAACAATTGAAGTCTGTAATTCAACAAAGACAATTATTGGAAGAAGGATCTTTGTCAAATGAAATCACTGGCTGCCTTTATGCTTTTCAGAAAGAAGGTTAAACATATGCACGACGAGCTATTGGGGAAATTGGTGTCAATGCACCTCAATAAACCTTATCTATTCAATCCTTTCCATTATGACTCCGATGATCCCACAATTTGCCTCCTATTCTACTGTTGCACGCTGCAGCTCCAGCTACACGGAGTGGAAAGTCGAAGAGGGGAGGCGGTTAAATGAATGGCCATACTCTGCCTGCCTCCCTACGCTCCGGAGAGATGAATCACACTTAATTGACATTTAGAGGCTTGTGGCATTTGCCTGTTTATGCGGCGCTTCCCCGTGTAGACGGCGTGCAGTGTAAACAGGAGGAATATGCTGATGGGGTGCTCACTCATCCACATTAACATCCAAATCACATACTAATAGAAGGCAATGATGCACAGCTGTTTTGTTTTGGAGGGTTTTTCCCCCCTGTCAGCCTGTCACCATGTCACTAGTGTCAGATTATATCTGGGTGATTTCCAGCAGCTGTCAAATGACAGAAAGGAATAAATATCTGGATCAAACTGAAGCTACAGCAGGCAGTGTAACATGCATCTAAATGGACTGAGAATTTCATAGGATTTTAATTTGTTCCTCTAACTAATTGCATCAGATTTGTGGAGAAAAAAACCTCCATCCAGGGGCCCTGTGTTCAAATATTTCTTCCGCTTCACTTCATTTTGTTTCATGGATTTTGCTGTTCAGCTGCAACCATCTCCACAAAAAAGCCCAAAGGTGTTCAGTTGGAATCCGTTCAGGCCACATTCTTGGCCAGATTTTTTTCTCTCTTCAGAAACTCTTGTGTGAATTTTGGCAGCGTGCTTCAGTTGGTTATCAGAGTGCAGTATTCCTCTTCTGCCAAGCTTCTGCAGAAGCATTTAGGAGTTTTCATTCTGCTGTATCCTCAGGCATTTGGGTTGCCATGGATACAGTTCAGAGTGTCAACTCTTCAGCACATGTTTTCACTCCTGTGGCCCCACAGTATGACACTCCCACCTCTTTGCTTCAGAGGTTGTGGGGATTTATTACAATTACAGTTTTGTAAGAATGTCACACAAACATGCAAAAAATGTTGACTCATGTTTAAAAAGCTTCTGATGTCATCACAAAACAGTTGGAATTATGGGATTTAATTACACAAAGTCAAATTATAGTTACCAATAAGGTCACTTTAATTATGTGCATTAGGGTAAAATGGGACTGAATGTGGAGACATATTGAATAAATCTGAATATACATAAACATTGTTTCCATTAAGTCCATATTTCTGTATTAAAAATACATAATATGTAATATTCTAATCATGTTGTGTTTTCATTAGCTGCAAGCAGAAATCATAATTAACAGAGAAAAAGGCTTGAAAACATCAGCCTGTGTGGAATTAATCTGTCTGTGTTTCACTCAGTGATGGAGTTACTGAAATAAATAAGCTTTCTAATAATGTTCTAATTTATTTGAATATGTCTAAACATATCACTTTTCCGATTTTTAAATGAAATAATTGTATTGTTTTTCTATGAGTCCAGTAATGCATCACTGTGTTTAAAATCCCACAACAATGCTTTGTGGCACAATCTGTAAATTTTGAAAACGACACTGTGGGTTAAAGAAGGTCTGGATGAGAACACTTGTTTTCCCATCTAAGATGCTTTTTCAGTCACTATGAAGCCTGAAAAGTAATTGGTAGTTTGGTTGTTCAGCTAAAAGAAAAGACCGTTTCAGTTTCAATAGCGGCAGGATTGGCTACTTTTCCTCTCATCACATCTCTGTGTTCATCCAGCAGTAAAACGGCGTCTGCCTCGGCAGAACGGGCCGCTACATGGGGGTTAGCCGTGCAATCATTTGACTCCATCATATCTCTATCCAGCAGCTTTTTGCCAGTCAGGAGTAACTGCAGGCTGACGACCGACGTGGCATCTTTAAACCGAGAAACAGCTGTGGAGAGCGTCGGGCAATCAGGTTTAAACGGAGCTCCAGGCCATCAATACAAGTGTGCTGTTAGAACGTTTCGGTCGCTGATCCCAGGGGTTGTGTGGCTCATCTTTTGGAGAATAAAAGTGTTTCAGGTGAAAGTGGGGGGGATGAAAGTGAAGATCCAGGCGACAAACATAACTCTAGCAAGATGCTCTGCAGATTATTTCTGACCTTCACACACAGGAAGCCATCCACTCCATTGTTGGTGTAAAAATATCCTTTACATGATTATCTGGTGATGCATTTAATTCATCTTCATTTTGAAATGTAATCCTGGAAACAGAAGACCACAAAGCTTTGACGTATTCCACACAAGGAACAGGCTATAAACAGACCAGCATCCATTCAAATCTCCCATTAATGTCATCCAGATAACTGTTCAAAGGTGGCATGAATTAGACAGGAAGAGCTGCAGGACGGCTGCTGTCGAGTGACTGTCTCATCTACCCCTCACTGCAGAGATGAATTACCGGTAATTGGCATTTGACAGCTCATAATCATCGCATTTTGCTGCGGCTCTTACAGGAACAGGCCACTGATCAACAATGAGGTGGAGGGAAAGGAGAAAGAGGAGATTAGTTGTCACGACGATGGCTTTGGTTTGCAATAAAAAAAGAGAAAAGCTTTGCGTTCGCTGGCAGTCAAAAGCTCCTGGCATCTGTGAACATGTGAGGATTTTAGTTTTGTTTTTTTTTATTTCCACAATGATGCTAATGGAGCTCAAATTAAGCCCAATAACCATCATTCAAACCATCTGAACAAAAGCAGAGAATTTCAATCATTGTCTTGAATTTAGTGGTGCAGCAATTCAGCTTCGGAACCCCAAGCTTGGTTTTATTATTTTTATTTCAAATGAGTAAACCTGTATTCCAAGTTAATGCTTACACCAAGAATTAGCCCAATAAAAACAGAACAATCACATCTTTTTACTTTTGGCCTTGAATTAGTCAATGCCCAAGATGGGAAATTTCTTCCAAACAAATGTTTCATCCCCCCAGAACACAGACTGATTGAATAATTACGATAAAACCCAAAACGCTGCTAACTCTTTATCGACATGCCAAACTCAAGATTTAATATGCAGAAAACAGACTCCTATGAGCTCCTCCTATGAGGAAAAACAAATTGGAACATCAGATTAGTTTTGCAGAAAATGCATGAAATTGTTCTAAAACTCTTTCTTATAGCACAAAATGAAGGAATATTGTTTATTAAAACAATGCTTATTCCTCTTAGACCTCGTCAGATTAGCAGAGGTGTCTCAAAAATCGGACACTTCAGATCTCTGGTCAGGAAACTCCACTGATCATTCAGGCAAAACTATCCTTCCTCCCAGGTTAATACTCTCCTCCCTGTAATGTTTACAACCACCTAGTAATACATCAGAGGGAGATTTTAAAGAGAAAATTGCAAAGTGGGAAGCATTGCCTGCAATCACCGTGGTTTGTTGTTAAATATTCAGTGGGATTTTGTCCCTAGTGTGACTTTAAAGCTGCTTTTATGAGCTGCCTCTGCAATGGAAAAACAGAAAGAGGTGAGTGTTGATGCAGATCTTTTATGTGTTCTGCAGGAGTAAGACCTTCAGTTGAGAATTTAAGATGAGGAAGAAACAATCTCAGTTGCACCATAATCTGCAATTTCATCTTATGAACAATGCATAAAATTTGACAAACTGATTCAGAAAGAAGAGAAAGTGAAGAAGGTTTTGCCTTTTAAGGCCAGCACTCTGTTAATGTGCAGCTGGCAGCTCCAGTAATTGGTTTGTTAACACTGTGGGTGGCTTTTCTGTTACCATGTCGTCAGCTGACAATCCACTGGCTCTCAGGTATGTCGATTTTTTTTTTCCAACTGGAATTGAAGTGTTTCATAGCCCACTGTGGGCTGAGAAAATAATCCGACCCGTGGGTTTATAAAACCTCTTCATAAAACCTTTCTGCATTGTTTGTGAAAGTGCTCCACGGACAGGAAGCCTGCTGGGTTCTATTTCTGAAAACTTAGCATGTTTTTTTTTACTTTTATAGATGCACAGCATTCACTCACCCACATGATAACATCAGTAACACCATCCTGCAGACGCAGTGTGTAAATGATCTGTTAAGATGCGAATCACCAGTAATTGGTGTTTCACATAAAACCTCTGATGTTTCAAGTTAAATCAAGATCTTTTTTGATGATGCAGAGAGAACTGAAGACATTCTGCTACATTTAGGTTCAGAAGTGACATTGAGGCCATGACACTCCACACAAATGCAATTCTACACATAATGAGTAGGCGGAAGATGTGCAGCTGAGCTAAATGTTAGAAACTACAGGGCAGATTAACATGGAGAACCTTTAACAGGTTCCTGTTAGAGCTGACAGAAATAATCAGGGTTAATCACAATGTCATGGTCTCCATGTTTGCAGCGCAGTTATTAAAAACAACTTTATTCTACAAGCATAGACTGGTGAGTGGCAGCTTCATCTGCACAGCTCTGGCAAAGTTGCCAAAGTTCGAAACAATGAAAAATATTCAAACATGCAGTCAGATTTTCACATACAAACAAGAATTTGGTGCACAAGCTTTAGTTTATTGAAGATTTTTTCTATGCAGTGACATAATACTAACAGAGTGAAATATATGCATCATATCTAAGATCTGAGGAAGTAAAACCGAACCGTTCCCCTCAGATGGAACGATGGAGGTTAGGATGCTCAGGTACAACCGGAGGTTCAAACCAGCGAACTAGACTAAGAACTAGACTTAGTTGACCAAGAAACAAAACCCAGCTCCTTAAATGATGCTGGACTGAAAATAACTCTCTACATAGTTATCCAAAATGCTTATCTAATAAAGTTATGTCAGCATGCTTATCCAGAATGACATGAAGTAAGTTTAAATGAGTCGTGATCAGGCTGTGAAAATGGGAACACAGAGACACGCAGCGTAGCATCTACATGGACGTCAGATATGGAGAGATTTTTCAGCAGCAGAACAAAGAGTTTGATATTTATTATTCATGATATTTATTAATGTGCGTCAAACCTGCTGGTTTCAACCTGTAAGTTCTAATTTAGTGTTTTATATTCAATATATTTAAAGATATTAATGCTTGAATATTAATGTTAAATGCTCCTTAAGGCTGCTGAGCAGGGGTGTAGCCAGGAAGTCTTTAAAACGGGCTCAGTGGGGGCCAGTGAGGAAGCAAATATGAAAACCAAAGCAAATATCAGACTCACAACATGAAAGTCAAAGACTGAAATAAATATAAATACATAAAGCACAAAAAATATTCTAATTGAAGCTATTTATCTTATTTCTTAAGTTATTATTCATCAAAATGATCCACTTTCTCACCAGGGGGATTTGTTGGGTGACCTAATTTGTGGTTTAGGATATTTGTCAGAGCAGAGGAAAATGTTTTGCATAAAAAAATGTCTTTTTTTCCCAAATTATTTTAACAAATCATTGTAGTAATACTTGTTTCTTTTTAGAAGTTGGATTTTTCTGTATGTATGCCATTTACTATATATCGACCATGTTTAAAGTACAGTATAAGATATGAAAATGTTAGGTCACTATACTACTCTCAAATAAATAGATATGAAAACAAGAGTTGAAATAAATGACCAAAAGCTCAAGAACACGACACTCCTAACAGGAATTCCTGCTCTGTTTCTGTCTCATCTACGTAGAAAAACTCAAACTTTCTCTGACATACTGTGGAACAGGTAGCCTCACATGGTCAGAATTCATTGAAGCGGCTGCAGCACTGGTGAAATCTCACGAACGTGAACTTCCTCACAAGCAGAATGAATTCCTCATGCGCCAGGGAGCAGGCAAGGAAGATTTTAGGAAAGAAAAATACAGCAGAAAAAAGGCTTTATCCTGCATGCGGCTCTACAATAAAGGCATTTTAGACTGACTCCATGTTCCGGGCAGACAAACATGCAACAGATTCATCGTGTTCTCGCTGTTCTGCCTTTAAAATTGGCACCGACACATAGAGGTGCAGAGTGAACATTTGATGGTTACGTCCAGAGGCCTTTCTCACAAAGCAGAATTCCTGAGTTAACTGCATATCTTTGATGAGTGAAACCCAGAACATCCTTCAAAGCTGGAACATGGTCTGAAGTTTAAAAAAGGAGCCGCGCTGGGAATTAAACAGAACCCAGGTAACTTTGAAAGTTTGGCTTTCAGAAAGGGGCCCCTGCAAAGGCTTGAAATGAGTAACAAATTCAGGACATAAAGCAGCTCCAGACACTTTTCTGGGATTATTTTTCCCTAGATGTTGCTGATTTGGACGACATAAACTTGGAACTGTGATAGGTGGTTTATTGGCAGGTGAAGATAAACACTCTGCATGTTGGCGCACTTCTCCTCAGCTAACGCATCAGGAGGAGGGCGGAGCCTCATCGCTCTGGGATTCATTTCTACCTCCAAGAGGAAGAGATCCAGCCCAGGAGTTGAGGTTAAGGGCAGCCGCCTCTGTGAAGCTCAAACACATTTAGACTTTGCAGCTTCTACTTTACAGCAAATATTCAAGAGGAAATCAATGTCGAGATCGGTCACGTGTTTGGACAGAGGTGGTTGTATTCTTTGTCAACAAGGACAAAAAAGTTAAAGGAGCCATGCCAGCAGTCAATCCGACCTTCTGTTACAGTTTTCTTTTTATTTGCATGCTTTGTGTGTGCAGTTCCGTCGTACGCCTCAAACAATCAACGTGCTTCAACGGCTCGACGCACTCAGGCTGCTGCAGAGATCAAAATCCAGTGAGAGATTCATCAAAAAGAAAAAAAGAAAAGGATCAAGAAGGAAGAGATGGAGCAGGGAACAAACTAGATGGTTGTCTAATTTTGGTGGAAGGGCAAGCGGAGACAAAACGGCATCTGGAGCATCAAAGATGAGGAAGGAAATCTGAAAATTCACAAAGGAATCAAAATATTATTTCAGCAAAGCAAATGTTTCTAATATCAATCCGGTTCATTTTTATTCTCCCCAAATACATCATAGATTGCTCTTTTGTATTTATCAAATTGGAAAAAAGAATCAAACATCCTCTAATATTTGATCTGCAGATAACCAAACAAAGGAAGTTAAAGGAAATGTAGCAGATTTGATCTCTGGCGGATTGAATGAAGCATATCACAAAGCAAAAAAAAATAAAAAATAAAAAAAGAGAATCTGTTTGTTCTAAAGTGTTTTAACATGAGACGGTTAAACTTCATCAATGACCTTCAGTTGCTGCCCATCGATGCCGTTTCTGAATTACTTGAAGATAAAGAAATATTATTCACAGGTAGAAGATATTTAAGACAACAGCTAATTTTCTCGACCTCAGGCTCTACAGGCAACACGGTCGATGTTGAGGTTCATGACAGAAAAAAGGAGTTGAAGTGAAAATGAAACCTGAAAGAAACACAAAACTCCTGGAACTAGTAACATAAGAAAAACCATTAAAAACGCTTCCCAAACATAAAGCACGGTGGGGGAAGGGTGATGACTCGTTTTGCAGACACCTGGCTGTCAGTCAGTCGACCATATTCAGTCAAACTGAAAAAACATCCATAATGAGTGGAATTTTTTTGGTTTCAGCTCCTTTTTTTTTTTTTAATAAGTAAGTAAATACATAAATAATGTGTTGTTGTTCTGGCTTCCTTCCTACCTGTTCTTTCTTTATGGAACCATTCTGGTATCCGGTGCTGAGCGTTACTTGTTAATGACTCCATCAGCACCAGCAGCAGGTACATTCTGCTGCCCTTTAAGGAGCCCATTAGTGAGGATGTGCAGACATCTGAACTCCAACTCCCATCTGCCCCATTGCAAGAAAATCACTCTGCACTGTTATGGTGTTGTCTTTCACATGTTCTGGTTTGAAACCACCGTCAATGTGTCAGAAACATATTCATGTGCTTTTCTGAATTCATTATCTCATCATTCATAATGATACGAGTTATAATTTTATTACTAATCCATCGTTCCACTTGCTCTTTATTCAGAAAATTGACGCAGCATTTACATCGATTCCTCTTTACCTGTTGATAAAAATACCAAAGTTATCCACATTAGTATCCACTGAAGACACAAGAAGAACCCAAATCCCCACAAATGTAGGAGCTTATTTGATCAGATTAGATTTGTCCCTAATTTTTCTTCGACTTGTGGCTCAGAGGCAGAACTGCTGCAGCAGACGGGGAGAAATCCAACAATAGGGGTGGATTTGGCTCATTTCATTTCAAAGCGACATGGGTCCATTTTAACAAGCCCTCTTTAGCAAAAAAAAAAACAACAAAAAAAAAACACAAGATGAGAGTAATGTGGCTAGCCAAGCACCGAACCCTAATTACTAATCATTTCTGCCAGAGTGAGAGGCAAGTGGCAAATAACAGGATTACAGAGCTGAACACAAATTAATACGAGAAGATCAGGTGACAAATAGCAGCGACACAGATCTGGTTTGGGCCAGATAATGGGTCCAAAGTGTTCATAAGAGTGAAATTAGAGAATAAACAGCAGCATGGAGAGTCTGGGCACAGAATATGCAACAGGAAGACTGAATTTCCCATTTAATTCAGTCAATTGTCACAATAGACGACATGTTGCAGGGAAGAAAAGTCCAGTAATGTTTCACAGCAGCAGGTTAAAGGAAATATGAACTGATTCAACCAAGAATTGTGGGAGTCAGATTTAACAACTTAGTAAAAAGGCTGAGAGAAAATCCTGACAAAACTTTTCAATTATTTGTAATTTTATTGCAGTTTCTTTTTAAGCTTGAATTTGGGGCACATCTGTCTGATTTTGCCAGAATGTGAACGACTGTGCATAAAAGTAAAAGCTCAACGGACCCATAGTTTTACTATGAATTTTTGCAGAAATACTCAGATGAAAACATAGAGACATTTTTCATCTTCCTGTCTTATTTCCACGATTTCCAACTATGCGCAATTTATTAAAAAAATATTTAGCTCCTTCTAAGTTCCTCTACCTTATTCTAGTCTAGTCTTTGAGTGGAAAGATCCTAAATTTGTATGTCATTAATACTCACACCAAAGTGAAGTTAGGATTCTTATCTTTCAGCTGCATAACTACACTAAAAAATAAAAAATCTAATTCTTGGTTACATTTATTCAGTTGGAGAAAAAATCCTGGTAGAAAAACAAAAGTGATGGTGAAAGATTTATCGACACACCTGCCATCAATACTTTGTTCATCCTTTTGCCAACAGGGCAGCATTTACCCTTCTCCTAATATATTTCACAAGGCAGGATCATACAGAGGGTCATACCTTTGACCTTATGACCTTTTTTCCATCACAAATACTCCAGATTCATGTTTTCTTTTCTTCAACTGAGTCCAGAGGTTTTCTCAGTCTCCAGGATTTAAGGCTGGACACAAAAGAAAGAAGGTTGACTTTGGGACCGCTGAACCATTTCTCTGCTCATTTTGTATTTTGTATTAAATCCCACCAGATTATTACTTTACACTCTTCCTTATTTCCGTCACTGGTTATACCCCTAAGTAAATAGGACTCCTGCATGGCTGCGTTGTAAATGGCAGCCAATAGCACATCAAATAACACTGTGCTATATTTCCACTTCCCAAGATATGTTCTATGAAAAAATCCACAAATAGGTGAATTCATGAATACTGTACTGTGATATAACTGCTTCATCATGTAAAACTATGTAAACTGATTTGTTGCTGAAATGTCAGGGTTTCATCAACTCAAATTTAAGGCTTTTTAAGACCATTATGAATAAAATTTAAAACATGTATTATGACAGAAATATACAAAAGAAAGTAAGATATTTTGTATTGTAATGCAGAGGTTTTTTGCACAAATGCATGTAACATCATATGGGTTGGCAACAGAAGTGAGAAGTCATGGTCATCATCCAGCTAGCCACCAATAAATGTACATGTTTCCATGATGGATGCTAGATAACTAGCTAGCAAGGGTATGTTAGCAGCCAGTTATCGTTAACCTCAATCGACTAAAATATAATGAAGATGTCCGCAAGCGACTTGAATGTTTGCTTGACAGAAAAGTCCCTCGTTTAAACAAATTTAATACATTCTAAGGCTTTAATTTTAGAAACATGAATTTAAGACTTTCTAAGAATGTGTGGACTCCCTGAATGTGCCAAACAAATAAATTTGCCTTGGACTAGGAGTCCCTGAAAAATGATAAACTTGAAGATTTATAAATGACAAAAAACTGACTTTAAAGGGAAGGTTTTGTGGTGGAACAGATAATAAAGGTGATAAAGACAAGTTCTCAATTAAGATTTTTGTAAATGTTTCAGTGTGAAATTCAAGTTCAATGTGGAAACTGGGGGTCTAACCGGGAATGTTTGTAAAAATCCGTGTGGAACTTGTTGGAACATGACAGATTACATTGCAGCACTCAGGTCAGCATTGTTTGACCCCAACAAATAGAAACATTTGCAACTGGAAGCAAAAGTTACAGCAAACAACAAGAAAAGTAAATAGAGGTGAATCGAAGAACATCAAGATAAGAAGATGGGAGCAGAAAAAAAAGTCAGATGGAAAAAAAACACGGATGAGAACAAACAGGCTGATGAAAATTCATGTGAGGAAGAAGCAGAGAGAAAACAAAGTAGCAAAGAAGAGCCTGGATTTTCTTTTTTTTTTGTTTAAAAGGGAAGATAAATGAGAAGAAATTGATTCAGGCCTGGAGGAGAGGGAGAACGTTGTGTACCGGGATATTGTTGTCTGAAATTACACAGGACGAAATCGCTCCTCGCTTCCCGATACAATTCAATTCAAAGCCAGGATTATTTGTCTCACCCTAAATTCATACACTGAAACCTTTTCTCTCCCTGTGCTCGATGACAGCGCTGCCATATTAGGAGTAGGGATGTCTGTTTGTGCTGTGTGTGTGTGTGTGTGTGTGTGCGTGTGTGGGTGTGCGTGGGTGTGTGTGTGTGTGTGTGTGTGTGTGTGTGTGTGTGTGTGTGTGTGTGTGTGTGTGTGTGTGTGTGTGTGTGTGTGTGTGTGTGTGTGTGTGAGATCTCTCCAAATCTATTATCTCTGCAGGTATCCGGGTCACATCTAATGATCGCACAGAGTGACCCATCACTGCTGCCGTAGCCTGGTTTCTGTGTGTGTGTGTTTGAGTGATCTCTGGCTGTCCTTGCTATGCCCCTGTCTAACTTCCTCTATGGTGTAAACACATAGAGAACACACACACACAGGACAGCCTGTGTTGGCAGTAAAACACACACACACACAGTGAGAGCCTCCAGCTGTTTCTCCCTGCTGTCCGTCTGACAGACACTGAGCAGACTGATCTCAGCTCCAGCCTTCAGAGCCCCCTCCCCCACCCACTTTAACTCCACCTCTTCATCTTGATTTCTTGTCGTCCACTGTCCTCCAGTCTCTGTTTTGCGTCTCTCTCTCCTGACTTCACTCAACATTTTTCTCCAATTCCTTCCCCTCCTGGGGACTTCCAGCCCGACTTCCTGAAACGCCCAGCTGGACGGGAACATTAAAACCACCTGCCCGACACGGAGCAAGTCCTCTCTGGAGCGGTCCAAACTCTGCACTCTGCAGGCGTCCCTCTTTTCCAACATCATGGGAGAAGAGACCAACACTGGGAAAATAAGAGAGTGCTGCCATCGCATCTATTATTTTCTAACATGTGTAGTAGATTAGGCTGGTTTGTAATGAGCTGGGAACAAATTTAAACATCTTCAACTCACATTCTACTTGTTTCTTTTGCTGGGTTTTGGAACCGGGTGACTGTGTTTGAATTTTGCAACTTTTGACCTTTTTTACCATCTATTACACCTGTTTTTTATTCATTTCTATTTCCTCTTAAGCTTTATAAATCAACACCCATTTATTGTTGACACTTTGTTATTCAACTACTAACATAGTAATAAAATGCTGCTTCAAGCTTAGCGTTTGCAGACTGTAGCCTAATATAGCTCGTTTAGCTTTGATGCTGTTTAAGCTCCATTTCCCTTATACCCTTATATTATCTCTGGCATGGTGTTAACATTAGTTTCATTTGTGAGAAATGTTCTTAACATGTTATATTTTACACCCTGACACATTCAAACTGTAACAACAGCCTCATTAGTCAGAGTATTTCCATTATGTACAGTACATGTTTTGACATTATGAGAAAACTTGTAGAGATTATTGCAGGTTTCCAGACTCAGAGGATCCCAGGCTGCCCATTCATTACCTGGATTCATAAACCTCTGTTGTTTGGCATAGGGAGTTTCTCTGTTAGAATATTTAACCAGTCTTTAATGTGTTTAAAGGAATGAATGACTTTCACTCTTTTAAAAGTTCTCTAGAGCCAATGACCTGGGAGAAACACTGCTTTCTAGTTTCATATGCATCTTTGTGACAGAAAATCTGCTTTTTAAAGATAAAAATACTGAAATGATCTGGAAAAGCAACCAGCTTCTGGGCAGAAAACCCCGATAAGGACGTAATGGATGGTTTCATCAGGTGTTTCTGGTTAACTCCCTGCAACGTATTCCATCATTTTCCTCACTCTTGCTGTTCACTAACCTCCTTCACATGGACAACTCACTGCGCCTCTTATTATCTGTCTGCTGGCCTCTTGACTCCCACAATATGTCACCATATTCTGCTCCCGGTTTGACAGTCTTATCAGCCTCAGGCCAGACAAGCTAAACTGCTGCAGTGGGTGGCAGAGCTACTGCCCCATTTCTGCTTTCCCAGGAAATCAGACTGCACATACACGACACGCAGAACAAAAACCAGATTTTACGACTTCTAGAACGACTAATATGATGTTCCTGTGACTTAACAAGGATCAATTTATGCAGCCAGATTTCAAATTCAAAAAGGAAGTCTTCTAAAACCTGTGACAGGTTGCTTGGTCACCATTATTAAAAGATAATCAGTAAAAAAGGAAATTATGTCCATTTGTACTGTAACTGTTAGTCTTCACCTTTATCCAGGGTCTTTAGACTCTGCTTCTCCTCCTCCCTCCACCACCTCCTCCTATTTCTCCTCCGTATTTTAGCTTTTGTTTTCTGTTTTCCTTCCTCCCTCCACATTTTGTCAAGGGCACCCTCCCACTCTCCTCCTCTCTCAGCTACCCTTCTGTCCCTGTAATACTCTCCTTCTCCCACTCTGTTCCTTTCATCTACATCATTTTCAATGTTCCCTCTTCATCTTGTGCCCCTCACCCCATTTTTCCTCCACTTTCATCTGCTCCTAGCCCTGAGTCGGACATCCTCAGATGCAGCAGCCTACTGCATCGTTGACTTTCCTCAGAGCTCGCTCTTCATAATATCTCCTCTCTCTTCAAGTCCTCAGACTTTCTCTGAAGTTTCTCTGAAGAGCAATCACCCACATACTCGCATTTCACTGAAAGAAGGCACAAGCCTGGTTGGGCTCTTGAAAAAGAAAGTCCTTGTGTAAAAAGCCTTGTGGTATTTTTGTGCAACAAAAAATCCTATAAATGCTTTCATTACAGAACAAGCTATCTGCAGTTCCTCTGAGTGAGTCTGGTTTTATCCTTCACTTCTCGTTAAAGTCTGAAAGTCAGCATCCAAATCAAGCAAACAAAAATGATGCATCACAGCACCCACAGGAAAAACAGAGCAATCACTGCAAATTCCTAGATTTCTCACAGAAAAAGCAAATTCTGCATCTGAATGACTAAATATTATATTATTAGAGATGATCTTACTGTACAAATTAACTGAGCAAAGGTATCAAAAGGGTAATCCTATTCTCCTAGCTCAATATAAACATCACATGAATGATTTTATTTTACAATTAGGAAGTTTATTTGAGCAGTTTAATAGTTAACTATGTTTTGTTACTGTAAGCACTTTTGAAGTCAGCATGCCGGTTAGCATGCTGACTTTGTTGATTTTCCTCAGAGCTCGTTCTTCTTAATGTCTCCTCTCTCTCCGACTTTCTCTGAAGTTTATTTGAAGAGCAATCACCCACATACTCCCATTTCCCTGAAAGAAGGTACATGCTAACATGCTAACCCACCCTGTGCCAAAGAAATTAGTCACACCTAGCTGATTTTTATTTTCATATAAATGACTAATGTATTGAGAGCTGAGCTAACTGAGCGTGACATTAGCACAAATAAAATTCACATGATAATTAAAAATGTGCAAGAACATTTTAAGAAATTAGGAGCCTTTGTAACTATGTACATATGATAAAATGTTTATTGTGAAGTCTAGAATTAAATATGATTTAAAGTAAAAAAGGAATATGCATTTACCTTGAGGCCAGACAAACCAAACACGAGGTTTGTTTGCTCCTTTTTAACCTTTAAAAGAAAATGTATTTTTGCTCCAAAAGTATTAAATTTAAGTTAGAATTGAACATCTATTCAGCCATATTTAAAGATAATATAAGAGTCCAACCTTCTGCAACCATTTGAAGCCTTTAAAATCAATTATGTTGTAAAATGTAATCATCATTTTTGGTAAACACTGTTACTGTCATGTTACTGTTTTGACTTTTAACCTCATCTCCCTCATCCAGGACCTGCTCCTGTAGCCTTCTGGCATGTTGGGACGAATCTCAGTTGGTTCAAGAGTTTTTACATTGAAAGTCAGAAGCACAAAAGAGCTGCACTTGTAAACGCACTTCTTTCTTTTTACTAGAAGAAAAAAAAATTATTGCCCTATAAAAAAAACCCAGTGTGTGATTTGTTTCACTGCCAATTATCTTTAACAAGCAATAAAACTGAAGAAGTATATCATCTATCTTAATATACACATGTTAGTGTCAAAGCAACTATTATACTTGTATATTTTTATGTTATTATTAATTGCTGTCAATCACTATAGAAAATAAAGAAAATTGCATTGCATTTCACTCTTAATGCATGTTTTTTAAACAAAAAAAGACGCAAATTTCTCAAACAACCTATTTTATATATTTTTATGTTGTGTTGTACCATCATTATTTAACAAGTGGAAAGATTTACCTGTGTTTTAGCAATAAAGTATTTACATTAATCACCTATTTTCAATTAACATTATTTTGTAATGTATGTATATACCTACAATCTAGTTTTTTATTCAAATGTGAATCAAACAATATATTGTAAACCTACAGAAATACAGCAGAACTACAACAGCAGATTCATTTGAAAATACTGTTTTACAATATTTGCTTAAACCTTTTTTTACAGTGTGAAAGAAAAAAACAAAGACTTTCCTGTGCATCTAAAAGCTGACAAATTATTGTTACTTAGCAACAAGCTCTAACTCATATAAAACGTGTAAATATTTTATTAGATCTATTTCTATCTATACATCATCTGTACACATTTAATCCTGTTTGAGAACAACAGGAGCTGACGCTCGTCTCCAGATGTGCTTTGAGCAAAGGACAGGATTTATAAATGGAAGCAAATGATTTTAACCTATTATTACCTATAAATCTCAGTTTATTTTTCGATTTCACCTTTTAGTCTGAAGAATTAAAAGAGAAGAGCATTCTTGCGTCAAGAACACAGTGATACTTGAGTTGCAGAAGCACTCATCTTTGTACTTTGGATCTTTCATAATTAAACAAGCTTTTCACAACAATGCATGTTCGCTCTGCTCTGCCTTTTTAAGGGAACATCATGCTCTCGTTGCACATTAAACAAATAGTGAATAATTACATTCCCATTTTGCAGTTAGCTGATGACATTCTCCAGATCAGTCCCCAAATAAAGCTCTTCTCCCTTGAGTGTAAAAAGCCTAACAAACTGGACGGACAATTAATAAGGCTGAATACAAACGCTCACTATCGTTTGCTTGTGAACTTACAGACTTTATAAAATAGGGAGCATCATTTTTTATAATATATCATAATGTTTTATGATTAAATTGTTTTATTAGTGAGCTAGAGGCTAAAGCAGAGGAACCTTGTCCATACAATGGCCATTAATTGAGGCTTGAGGAAAGAATAGGAGGGACTTTTATTTTAATTCATAGCTGATGGAAGCATGCGGGAACACTCAGAGCACTTCTTCATGATAATTACTTTTTTTTTTTCATAAATTGTTTTATGGAAATTTTTGTGCCCTAATCTGATAGCTGCAGCAGCAGCGATTTAACGGAGGTAAAAACGAGTCGGGATGTGACTCACAAACAGATGAGTTTCTTCTGATGGGAGGAGTTAATGGTGAGCTCTTCAGGACATTAACCTACAGATCCCCGTCATCATTAGTCTTTATTTATGCTTCTACAACAAGAGTCAAATGCTGCACACACACATTGGTCATCCTGGTTAACCTTATTATGTTGTTGAGGAGCCCAGCTCCCCTTGTCAAGTGGGATCCTTGGTAAACGGCTGGATGCAGCGATAGGAAGGTTTCTATCCTACATGGAGCCTCAGAGAAGAGGTGCATCAGGAAGCCAACCGGCTGCAATGGAAATTCAACACAATTGCTAAAACACCCCGTGTCTCCCCCTCACAAATCATGACAGGAAAGAACTGGGCCCAGAACGTCTAAAAGCTGAGTTGTGAAATTTAGTGCAATTTAGGCGTTAGAAAAACAGCTTTTCCCTTCCAAAGCTGTCATTTTTTTCTTTTAAAATGAAACACTTAACACAGCAGCTAGCTCCATCGCCATGACTCAGCACATTTACCACTACTTCTGCCTCCTGAAGGGCGCTGGGAGGAGTGTGTACCGCAGGAATAGGTTAGATCCCAAACAGCTGAGTTAACCCTCACTCTAAAGTTCGGAAATGCTTCGGAGGCAGCCGAGCCGCTTTGGGATTCCTGTGCATGACATCATTAACTCCAGAGGATGTTTACAGGACTTTTATGAGAAAGACCAACAAAAGGTCCAGTAGAACTGCCTTTTATTTTTCATTTACTCTGAGTCAACATTTTGTTGAACAAACTTTTACACCATCTGCACCTTCTACCATATATTCTTAATTAGATTTAAGTCTGGACTTTGACTAGACCATTCCACTGTAGCTCCTGGTGTAAGATTAATACTGTGGTCCTGCTGGAAAATGAACCATCAAATGAGTCTCAACTTTTCTGCACCACCTAATAAACTTCCAAACCATCCATCCATCCATCCATCCATCCATCCATCCATCCATCCATCCATCCATCCATCCATCCATCCATCCATCCATCCATCCATCCATCCATCCATCCATCCATCCATCATGTTCCCCAGTAGGATTAGTTTTAGACAGAATGTTAATTTCCATTCTTATCAGCAACATTTGACTTTAAATGTAACTTCCTGTGATTCTCTTAGCAATGGGTTGCTAGCACAGTACTTTTCCATAAAGGCAATTTGTGAAATGTTCAAAACATAACATGTTGCTTTAGAACCTGATCCTGCTTCAAACTCCTCCACAACTTCCTCCGGACCCGTCTGCTGGTCTTTATGATGTTGGTTGCTAATATTCTTCAACAAACCCAAGACGTTGATAGGACAGCTGCATTTATTTTCAGATTAAATTACACTCAAGTGGACGACATTTACTAATTTTGGAACTTCTGAAGAACTTTTATTTTTCTTTATCAGAAAAAAGGAGAATAATAGAAATGTATTCAACACTCTAAATTTGTACAAATAAAATATGTGGAAACCGTCTTAGAATAAAATCCCAGTAAAACCTATCAACTTTTAGGACACTGTGTGACAAAATGCAGGAAATTTTAAGGGGTATGAATGCTTTTGCTAGGAACTGCAAATGGAGTCAGTTGGATGTTTTGTTGACCCTGGTGTGAATAGCTTTCAGCCTGGTTGCATCCATCTGGAATCACTTTAATAGCTCCAGCTAAACATTAAATATTTATAGGTACACCCTCACCCCAAAGATCGTTTCCGAAAGCCTCGCCCCAAAAACCTCCACAGCAGGTTAGCGCCCAGGATGCATCTCAATCAGATACCCTCACCTGAACCCACTTCTCCTAATGCAAAGCAGCAGCAGCTCATCTCAGCATTGTATTTTGAAGCCAGAGTCCAGACTCGCTTCCAGAGAAAACTCATTTCCGTGAGTTTCAGAGCAGAGATATTATGGTCACTTGGGTTGCTGTAATAAACCTCGGAACCCCAGATAAAAGATGGAACCCTGAGTCAGACTGCCAGATGCCTTGTTTATCCCTCATCTGCTTCATTTTCCTCATGTTTACGAGCAGGACCCAGATAATTACAGCCCTTTTCTGGCCCTCAACACCAGCTCTCAGGAGTGTTTTTTTATATCTTGTTTATGAGCTGAAATATTGTATGGAAATATGCTGAACTGTAAGGCGAAGCAACAATTCTCCCCCTTTTGCTCAGAGCCTCCATGTGTCAAGTCAGCGAGTTATTACATTATTTGACATTTGAAGCGTTTAATGACAGGTTTATAAGTAGAACCAGTCATTGAGATGCAGGAAGATGAAAAAATCATGACTTTCTACACAGGAGCAGCAGCAACCAGGGGACACTTTCTGATGTGGAGACTGTTTTATGCATGCAGTGAGGAGCTGCATTTATGAAGATGTGAGGAAAAATTCACCCCAATATCCGACCAGGCAACTTTCAGAAAAATGGCAAAAAAACCCCCTCCATCTTAGACTTTAAAGGCTTCAGTTTAGGATGGAAAATATTAAAGTTTAAGAAAGGACAAATAGAAAAACACAGAAAACGTTTAGATTGAAGGAAGAAGGCTACGTATGAACCCCAAAAAAGCCTAAAGCTAAAAACCTCTTGGCAGAGAAACGTTTTGGTCATGATGCCCAGCAGCATTTTTTTAATGAAAACAGCATAAACAGCTCATATGCATAAAGGCACGGTGGTGGAGGAATGATTAGGAATCTGTCTGTCAGCTCAGGGTCAAACATCAACAAGCAAAACTTATTCTCACAAAGCAGCTTTTTTCTTTTACTATGTATAAGAATAATTCAAATGTACAAATATGTATTATTTAAATACTTGATACAATTCACATTACAAAACTCTTCATAACTTTATTCCACACATCCGTCACACCTGGATCACTATATGACATGTTGATTTTTTTCATCTTCTATCATCTTTGCAACTCCTCCTCATCCATGTTTTTCCTAAACATTTCTGCTCATACCATTCCATAAATCCACTGCACAAATTCATTCACACACACTCCCTCCATGCAGTACAAACAGTATTTTTTTATGTAAGTTCTTGTTTTGAATCTCCCTGCTGTCACTAAACATTTGTTGAATGTTTCTTTGCTTTCAAAAGCAGTGAGTTTGTGTGTTTCCTAAAACCAACACTGTAGTATCCAGATTTCTCTTTTTTATGTATATATACATCAAATTAGCAGAATAAAAACTGCTTTTATAAGAGTTACTCCAAACCTTCACATCATAACTCAGGTAACATTAGAGATGAATGCAGATTGAGCAGAGCCTTATAATTAAGTAAGTAACATGTTTTCCACAATACTATGTTTGTCTCGAGTTGTTTGGATTTTCCAGCAGATTTTATAGTTCAGTGTCTCTCTAAGTTGGAAAGAAGAGCCGATCAAAGTCTCTCCACATCGATATGAGATCCTGATAGTCAGGGATGAATTACTGCTGCTAAAGAAGGTGAAGCTGTTTGTACTTTGGCGTGTACTTATGTTTTAGACTGTAGCTTTATGGGCCAGCCGATGGACTTTCTTCCATCAGTCTGAGCTTTTTTAACATGCGAGCCGTTCTCACTGTCAGCCTTTCAGCCGCCTCCATCCCTTCCTCCAGTCAGTCTTTTTTTCACAGCTGTCGATCAAGCTTCCCTCTGTCACTCTGCCTCTCTGACAAGTCTTTATTTTTATCTCTAGCTCCATAAATCTCTTTGAATCCATTCTCTTCACAACTATTACTCTCTTCTTCTCTCACTCACTCCTGTAGTTGCGGTTTCTCACCGTCTCTCTCTCCGTCAGGTTTATGTCTTTTATAGCTTTTTATTATATCAATCTTTTTTTTGTCACTTCTGGCTGCCTTCTCGTCGTCTGGCTCCGTCTCTTTCTTCCCCCATATTTTATCTCTACCTTTATGCCACTTCATTCTCATCATTTGTCTCCTTTTGAGGCCAGGACAGCTTGGATGTGTGTGAGCGTGAGTGTGTGATTGGTTGTCTGCGTAAGCCTCATAAAAGCAGCATACTGAGAAAATTAAAAAGAGATTTAAGGTTTTTTGTGTGACAGATGGAAAATGAAGTGTGTAATGAGACATTTCGAGCATATTTTTTTTTCTGCATGTGTGTGCAGCATTGACCATCCTGCTGGGGGTCAATGATGAGACAGGAGGAAAGAAAAAAATGAAAGGATTTAAAATATGATGAGGTCAGAGTTCAAGTATTCATTCTGGAGTTGGTGGAGTACGTGCACATTTGACACAAAATGAATCGATGCACAAAAGCTGCACACACAGTTTAGTCAATTTAAAAGATATTATTAAGGTACTACATTCAGATCTACATTATTCATTGAACTACAGAGTTCAATGTGTTTCATTTCAATTTTAAGAAACAGATCAACATGAAGTAACTTAGAAATGTAAAGGAAATGATTTACTTTTTAAGCTTTTACAAATAATCTGGAAAGTAACGACTACATTTTTTTATCCAGTTCAACCACAACAAGACTTAAAATTCTTATGTTTTTTAGGTTTTTAGAGAACATTAGAGAACAACCAGCACCATGAAGACCAAGGAACACAGCAGACATGACAGGGAGAAAGTTCTGGAGAAGTTCAAGGCCAGATTAGGTTATAAAAAAATATATTCCATTCTTTGAAGATCCTCACTGTTCACCCCTTCATTCCAACATGGAGAGAGGATGGACCAGCTGCAAAACTAAACTGACAAGTCAGGCAATCAGAGAACAAACCAAGAGGATCATGCTAACGCAGCAGCAGAGTTTATGTGGAAGAGTCTGTTAATAGGAAAACTGTCAGGCTGCAAATTTCTGGCCATGATGAAAGAGTCCTGAGAACAAAAGCATTGTGATCAGAAGTCCTGCATAAAGTTCGCTGGAGGCCATTTTGAGCTGAGCTTTCCAAACGTTGCAACTTCTGACACTAAGCAGCAGTGAAAGACATGAGATCACATCATTCCTGTCTGCAGTATGCACATTTTGTAGCCAGTTTAAGAGACTAAGGCATTCACCATCAAACACTACAGCACAACAAACATCCTAATCATACAGCTATTCCTGATCTAGTCAAAGTCCAAACCTAAATTTGACTAAAAAATCAGAGGGAATACTTGAAAATTAATCCTCAAGCACATTTTCCATTAAACCTGACTGAGCTTCATCATGCAGTTGTGTTAGATCTTGTGTTGGTTTGTGGAGTAAAATCCCAACATGTTGAAGTTTGTAACATGACAAATGAGAAAAACCTTCGGTATGGAGGCTGCAGCAGCACACTGCATGTTGGTGGGAGTTAGCTACCAGGTTAAAGCAATTATCAGTCTTACTTCGCAACTTCTCTGCTGGCCTGGGAACGCCGTGGGATTCTCCTGGAGGAGCTGGAAACCGCGGAAAACTTTCTCATTTTTATTCACAACAATTTAAAGAGCTGGATATGTATTCAGATTTCTTCTGTATCTTATGCGAAAGGAAACTGATGATGTTCATTCTGCTCCTTTCTATTTAGTCACTGACACGAGGGGAAACAAACTCACAGGGCTTCCTCATGGAGAATGCTGGATGTGAAGGCAGCTTGTTTCAGGAACACAAAGCCATCACCTTGAAGGCACTCAGCCTGCCAGCTACAGCGGCTCTGTGTGCAGAAAAACAATCAGCGGGAGCTCGCCATGCATCACCGTGGCTGTTAATTTACTGCAAAAGCATTCAAATAGCAAATGTAGTCATGGCAGCCATGCTTTTTATAAAAATATGAATTACTGTAAGTTCAAATAGATGGTGGGAGGAATTATTGCTGCTAACATGAAGGAATGTGTCTTGTTAAGGTTCAGATTAAAGTCTTACAGGCGAGATGGTGAGACTTTAGTCCCGACTTCCAAGAGCCTCATCAGTAAATGTTTTACAAGATGAGAGCAGTCTATGAACCATTTAATTTATAAATGCCTTCATGAAAACAGCCTTGGAAAGCAGCCAATATGAAAAGTCAAAGGTCAAAGTATGAAGAGATTTTCGTTGTGTCCAGTTCTTAAGCTCTGCTCACCTGTCAGCCAGGAACTGTAGCAGCTGATCTTTTAAACCTCACCTCTGATTACAGAAACATTCAGAGATTTAACTTCAGAGAGCAGGTTGCAGAATCCTCACTTAACAAGAAAACTAAGTTGCTCGTTTTCTTTTGAGTTCAGAGAGAGAGAAAAAAAACAAGTTCGTGTCTTTGATGCTTGTGGTGAACGTGTCTGATGAAAAGGACGTCCTCCACCTCGCTGTCCTCCAGGTTCATCGTTTACCTTCAGATTCTGCTTGTTTGTTTGAACACTAATTACCTTCCAGAACAAAATTCTGTGACCCCAAAGGAAAAGCTAACAAGCAAACAATGTGGATCAGATGGAGGCGTTTCTCTGTTTCCAGCAAATATCTGACGGGATGTTGACTTTTGTTTACTCCAACCTGCAGAATGCACAATATCCAGCAGTTTTCTGCTGATATCTGATCTAAAATCTGCTGGGATTCACAAAAATGCTTAACCAAAACCCAAGAGCTTAATTAGGAAGACTGAAAAAAAAAAGTTTACCAAGTTTCCATCCTCACTAACCATCAGTAAACGCTGAAGGCAAGCTAGTTGTTGAAGCTAATTAGGCGGCGATCTGTTTGCTGCATGGTGTTGACTCTGGGAGCAGACACCTGCCTCACTCTGAAGCTTTGAGAAGCTAATAAGACTTTTTTTCCCCTCAGTTGTTGCTCCTCTGAAACCTTACAGATGCTGGCAATTAAAATTCGCAGCAGTGCAGGATTTGGGGCTGTGCGGGATGAGAACGAGATGCTGGACAAATTTTTGGTTTTGTTCGACATGTTGAAGCTGAACGAAGTCTGCGGACTCACGAGATATCAGAGGAACTGGATAGAAATTCCTCAAAACATGGAAAACTGTGTAATGGTGTGAAATCTGACCGTTACACAAACACATCTAGAAGAAGGGTCATCGGGGTCCAGGCCCCAACTTCTAGTATCTGACTCCTATTGGTCCTAAACGTTTCCTGGTTTACAACTGGAGGCTTGGAAATAAAACAATCAGTAACTGTAGGAGCCATATATACATTTTTGGAACCTAATACAAAATGTTATTTGTGTTTGTGTATTTCCTCTGTTGTTTGAAAAAGATAAGCGTCTTAATTGTATTGTGTTTGAGCTTATGACATGGTGCCTTTTGATTGGTTAGTGGCTAATTAGTTTATCCAAGACGAAAGTACTTGCTCTTTGTAGAAGTCTGGCACCTGGAGAGTAACACAGTCTTTTGACCGTCACCTTCTATTTGTTTTGAATCTGTTTGTTATTTTTATGTTCTTTTAAGTTAAGTAAAGACTGAAAGATGACCGTCGGATTCAAGACCTCTTTTTTCTAGAAGAAACGTGTCGCGTATGAAAGAGCTTTAAGGGGCTAGACTAATGAGAGCTTGCCGCACTTACAGTAACTATTTATTTCATTCATAATGATGTGGAGTTTAAAACTCATTTCAGTGTTTTAAAGCATAAATGATCTGATCTGTTCTGAAATTGTTCATGTCCAACCACTAGAGGATAAAATCCACAACAGTTCGCATCGCCTCAAGGTTCATTAAACAAAATCATAAAAATATAATGGAGAAGTTTGTGAAACATAACATCTGATAACTGCATTTACAAAACAATAAAAATTTAATGACTTTCTGTTTAGCATCACTGGAAATGTGTGACAAAAGATTATTCTCAGAACTACGGCAGCATATTCTTACACAAAAAATTAAAAACAAAAATATTTGACTATATTTGTTTGTAGAAAAATAAAAACTGCACATTTACAGTAGTAAAAGATTTTGCAAAGCTCTCAAAAAAGTAATAAAAAATTGTTTTCTTGGATTCTTATGATTGTTTGTGGTGTTTTCTTATTATTAGGAAAGTTTGTCTCACAGCAACCAAACCTAAAACATCTAGAAACTTGTGTCCTGAAATCTGTTGCATCTTAGTCAACAGATCCACATAAAGTTTATTTTAGTAATTATGTGATTTAATTCAAGTGTTTATAGCCAAGTAGTTAGATGATCATGGCCTAAATCTAATCAAAACCCTAAATTTAGTTTGTAATAAATTACAATATCATTTCAGACCAATAAAAATATATATTTAATATAGAAACATCTTAAAGCCTGCATGGTTATCATTGACATTTACAAGGAGCATAATCCACAAAAGGCCATCGCAAAAAAGTTGGATGTTCACAAAGGGCTGTTTTAAGTCGTATTGAAAAGTTGGGTGGAAGGAAAAATAAGGAGTCTGGAGGAAGAGTGGAAAAGAGAATCAAAGCTGCTTCTGGTCCCGTTTGGAGTCCTTCACACAGTCCGTGATGATTCGCTGTTGGTCCATCGTGTCTGATCCAATCCAAAGTCAGAACAGCTGGAACAGGAACTACTGGAGCACTTCATGTTTTTCAAAGCTCTCAAAATAAACGGATAAACACTTCAAATATGTCACTCTGCGTGAAATGAATCTATATTATATACAAGTTTCACTTCCTGAATGACTAAGATATTCTAATTTATTGAACATTAAGCCTCTGCACAGACTCCCTCATCAAGCTTCTCCCATGAGACGAGGCCTGCAGCTCTTCCATCCACATGAACAGCAGAAGCTCCACTGAGGCCTGCAGTCACATATGGAAACGCTGATCAGATGTACCAACACACCAAGCCAACCTGTGCACAGCTCCATGTTGCATTTCAACCCCCACCCCTCCAAAAAACAAAAAAAAGAAATGGTTCAGTCGTTTGCACACTCAAGTCAAAACAAATGAAACCTGCATCTCATTTAGCAGGCAGCACAGGCAAGCCCTTATAAAACATGCATGGCATGAATTCCCCAGCTATATCTGCCTTCACATACAGCTCACTCTGAAAACAAACCAAACACCGGCTGCAGGAGGGAGCCCACCTCTGCCTGGCCCGTACGCTCCATCATCCGCTGACAGCCAATTATTATATCATGCATCACATGCCAAAACATACGCAAAGGCTAATACACAATCAGATCAGCTGAGAGCCGAGGTGTGTGCAGCGACTCCAACCATTCACGCAGACGTCAGGTTAATAATTCAGTACGGTGGTTAAGAAGGGAGGCCTCCCTCCTTATTCAATTATTGACAAGCAACATCTCGACTCTGCCTGCGACCTGAGGGATGTGGGCAGGAGGAGGAGGAAGATGCCAAACATATGTGAAGGAAGAGGAGAGGAGGAACACAGGTGAGCTGTAAATACACCCAGAAAGCCTTTAAACTGGGACTGAAATGGAAACGCTGGAACAACGGGGAGATGGATGGAGGTAAAAGCTGCAGGAACTGTATGCTGATTTTTTGCTTTATTCATAAATCTGCCAGTTTGTTGCCAAGGGCTACACAGCTCCCAGTTCACAGTTTTCATTTCAGAGCAATTACAGCTTGTTGCTGCCCCGCTCCCTTCTCTGCATGTACTGGATGACAGCCTGTCACATTACCTGCAACTGGCCTTCAATCCCGTTTTTGTTTTTTTTTAGAGAGTCTGCCTCTGCTTACTTTCTATTTGCATATCAGCATTTTATTCCCGCTGGTGTCACAAAACATTTATATGTCAAAGTTTTGTTTTTCCAAAACTCACATTTCCAGATTTCTCACTAGATTTCAGTCACTTCTTGAAAGTTTGAATAGAAAATTCACTGGATGATATTTCTATAGTAGTAAAGCCTTTACTACTATAAAGCCTATAGTAGTAAAGCCTAAAGAACCATCAAATAGAAAGATTGATGGACATATCAGTATTTCATATGAACTTCAACTATTACTTTAAGTGAGGAATAAATTAGGACGAACTCACTTCTGTTTCCACTTAAAATAGCTAAAGTTTTACGTATAGATGAACAGGGGTCTCAAACTCCAGTCCTGGAGGGCCGCTGTCCTGCAGGTTTTAGATGTGCCACAGGTTCAAAACACTGGAATGAAATGGCTTAATGACCTCCTCCTTGTGTAGATCAGTTCTCCAGAGCCTTAATGACCTAATTATTCTATTCATGTGTGGAGCAGCAGAGGCTCATCTAAAGGTTGCAGGACTGCGGCCCTGGAGGACTGGAGTTTGAGATCCCTGGATTAGAACATCATCAGCACATATGAAAAACCTTTACATTCTTTAAGCACCATTTAGTTTAGTTTGCTCCTGACTTCTGCATTCAGAAGGAAGACTGTGTCAGATTATGAGTCTGGTAAGGATGCCACCCAAACCACCCAAAACGTCCCAGTAAATCCACCAACAAGTCCTGGGCCTAGTCAAAGGCCAGATCTCAATCTCACAGAGATCTGAGATTGAATGAAGAACTGGGAATTTTTTTTTCTCAGATTTATCATCTTAAAATGCAATAATCACAATTTCAATAAAGAAAAACTTTAATAAAACATTGACGGAATAGTGTTTGCTTCACTTTAACTTTATAGACTTTTAGGTTGTACTTTATGTCGGTGTTAACAGTTGGATATTGTCTTTAGGAGAATGAAACCAGTTTATTTTGTCAGTGAAGCTGGATGTACGTCAGTGAGAACAGTAAATGATTTGTGTATTTTGTTTTTTTTTTACCTTTCTCGCTTTGTTTGTTCACTCAGAAGAAACAGCATGAATTCTTTCTGCAGATCGAAGTATTATGGAGCAGTTTGAATTCAGCTGCTTTTTTTGTTGAATATCTTACATCTCTTTCTCACACACACACACCCACACACAACCCCACCCTCAGGAAAGCTCAAAAAGTGCTGTTCCACTTCTTTCATTGATCCGTCCTCCTTACAACCAGCCTGCAGACGTTTTTTTGGGCTGATCTGCGACGACGCTCCTCACCACCTCTGGATTATCCACACATCCTTCCCAGCTTCCTGTTCCACGCTGACCACCTCGTTACTGCTCAACACTTTCTGCATTTACATTCTCCCCGGAGACCTTTCACTCACCGCTAGCCGCTATTTACTTCAAACTCAGGGAAAATTCTTGATGACTCCAGGATTCAGTGACGCTTTTGGGCCCTTAAAGGAGGACTGACTTTTAATGTTCCCACCCTAATGTGCTGAAATTATGCATCTCCAGGAAGTTTTTTTTCTCCCCTGCTGTAGGCGAGATGCGATTATGTAAGTAAATGTGGAAACGGCTCTTCACACTTTAAAAGGAGACGCAGCAACTTGGTGATTATGAGTGGTGCTGTTGGTAAACAGTCCTTTTCCAAAAGCCTTATTTTATTCATGTTTTCAATACAAATACAGTTACTATTCTTCAACTCTTTCTTTTTCCTCCATTTTTTTTTTTTGGTGACTGTTGCTTGTTACATTTGTGTGACAATTCATACCAAATCAAACACGGAGCTCCTGGATAGGCTGCTTTGCAAACGGCAGCCAATAGCGAGTCAGTAGCATTGCAGCTAGCTATTTAAGCTAATCAAGCTTTTCTTTTGAATATTTTAGGTATATGCTATAGAAAGCATATCTGCAAATATAAGAATTTTCTGCAATTTTTAGAGTTATGCTTTAGAAAAAAATTCATAAATACTAAACCATAAAAAGGCAGGTAGACAGTAAAACTCATAAATGACTCACAGAGACGGTTTATTTCTTTGCAAAGATGTTCAATTAGTGCTTGGTGACATTTTTTTAATTGTGTTGTGCCAAAATAAATAAAAAAAATAAAAAAAAGCAATCACTCACGTGCACTTAAGCTATTATCTCACGCTCCCAAGAGGAAAAATAACAATTAATGTCACAACAGGAGTTCTGTAGAAATTAAATTTAACGTCAATCCAAATGCTTTAAACTAATTAAAATAATTTGGTAATATCACCTTATCACATTATTCACATAGAAATGCAGAAATAATAGACGGCTCAGCTGTCCATTTCACCGTCTAATGGCCTGTTTGAGAATTCATTGAGTTCACAGCTCAGCGCCGAGAGTAAAAAGAGGAGGAGGAAGACGAGGATGAGGATGAGGAGGAGGAGGAGGAGGAGGAGACTGCCACACTTATTTGTTTCAGCAAAGCCTGAAGAGCCGCGGAGAGAGAGAAGATGCAACAAATGGTTGAGAATGAAAGTCAAATCCATTTTTTCTTTTTTTTTTTACTTTCACGACTAAACAGCCAACCACCACAATTACACCAGTAAAGGTTCCTAGTGAGAACAGAGACACGCCGAGCGTCCCTCAGAAAAACACGCAGCATGTGGAGCCACAACACAGAGGAAGAAACCCGGAGCTTCCCAGGTTTCCTTCTGTTTGTTTACACAAAAAACTCCTGACAGCCACGTTCAAACATTACAACCCAAACCAAGAGCTGTTTGCATTCCTGTTTCGAAAGTTCAAGAGTTTCAGGAATTTGCACCATCTAGAGAGAGTTGAGTAAGATTTAACTCCTGCTCTCACTGCGGCGCCTCAAAGTGACACCCAGAGCCGCCCAGACCGGAAGGTTCCTGAACGCCGCACCGTCTGATGCGCATCAAGCGAGCCGGAAAACCCCAGGAGCCGCAGCAGAGCCGGACCAAACACGCTCCGTAATTACACGGCCGCAGCGAGTCTGACAGCCAAATCCCAGCACGGCTTTCCAAACGGCTGGGGAAAGACATGAAAACGTGTTTCCGCTAATCCTGAGTTTTCCACCCAGCATGGGAAGGTTTGGTGGTGTGAGGACGGCGGACAGAGAGACACTTCAGAGGACAAGACAAGTAGAGACCAGGGCGCAGGGCCAAGCTCTGCAACATCATCATAATCCATCCAAAAACTCATTTTCCCACAGTCCCCTCTGGCAGGACATTACTTCTGAGGACGGCTGGTTTGTGCAGCATGTAGTTTGTGTAGCTGAGTGAGCTGGTGACTGGGTTTCTGTGTAGCCCCATTCGTTTAGCAGAAGAGTGTGTGAGCGGAGTTTAAAACACACACAGGGACAGAAAGATGAATAAATCAAACATAAAGAGGATTATTGTTGCGGTTTGAGCCACTATTATTCTCCTCTTCCTAATGTGAAGGTTAATCACATCATATGTGGACGTGGAGTCCAAAAATACAAGAGGAGGGAAAGCAGATTGGTGCAGGCTGACACATTGATGAGATAAAGTTTTGTGGTCCGCAGCAGCAGAAGGACGACATGCAGCTCAGCGTCTCACTCAGGTCAGACTGAAACAGGAAGGATGAGGCTTCAGCAGGCGACGCGTTGTTCCTGTTGTCAAGTTTCTAGAACATTTTGTTTTATCGAGGTCATCAGTTTTATTTGTTTCCACCGTGGGGTCCCACATGATGATAGTTCCATAAATAGATCGCTCCTGCTGGGTGGGTTCACCTCCTGCAGGGCTGCTTCTGCAATCTGAGACAGAGATCTATGTTCACCATAAAAACACAAAACAGAGAAACCAGAGAACCACTCACGGTAGAAAAAAGCAGGAAATGATGTTGCAGATGTTTCATAATTGTTTTTTTTTTGTTGAAAAATCAACTTTTTTCACTTTAAAGTTTGTTAAAAGAAGTCATTGTGACTTCTAAATGTGTGCATGGGAGAGAAGGGCTGATTTTCCAGAGATTCTGTCACAGAGATTATAAAATATTCATTCAGTCACTTTAAACCTTCTGGAAAAGTTTAACTGAAGGAAACGTTGCAGATTTTTAAAAAAGAGATTCAGCTCCGGTCACAATTAATCTGTGATCTGAAGTCAAAATGTGGAAATAGTTCTCAGCAGTTACTCTTTATTACTGAATTGAAATCACAAAAAAGAAATTGGTGCTAATCTACTTTTTAAAAACCTGCAAGACGTTTCTCCAAAATAAAAAGAGAGACAGGTTGGTATTTTTTTAGAGATATTTGACATTATTTCATTGATTTTTAAAAAATGTATTTAAACGTGAACACAGGAAAACAGGAGAATTTAACATTAGTGGTTGGGTTTGAATGATGTGAAGAAATATTAAATTATCCCCATTTTATGAGTATAAATGGTGTAGATGACAGTAAATGACCCCCAACCACCAGGTCTGATTCTGGAGGCAAGTTTTCTACACTGACACTGTTTTGCTGATTTTTTTGTGGTAAAAATTGACCCAAATATTGTTTTTATCAGGTTATACTTCCATTAAGCAATAATTTTAAAAACTCAGACAGAAATAACAAAACTGGTTGTAATTATCATCACCAGTTATCAAACGTTTGTCAGCCACTGTGAATAATTAAACAGAACCAAGAAACCGTTGTCCTAAATCCGTTTCAAAGGACGATATAAACGATACGGATGTAAGAGTTTGTGAGGTAAAACGACCCAATCAGGATCAAGATGCATCTGACTTTGAAGCAACAAACAAAAATCAGATTCTGCTCCTCAATCAAAGTTTCAACCAGTTTTTGTGTTTGGGAGAATCTGTTGAAAAAGTTTCCTGGTTTCTGAGGAAAATTCTGCAGAAACCAGATGAAGAGATAATAAAACCAAGAAACTGTTCAACTGTAACTGACTAATTGGTAAAATAAAATATTCCAATCATATCAGGATCAAAACCTTTTCTGGTTACTGGAACCTTCTAGCTTCAGGCTGACTGGTCAACATGATTGGCTCAGATTTTTTAGAAATTTCTGTCGATCAGCAGAAATCCAGAGCAATCATTACCCAGCTGGAAGTTTCCAATCTGACGCAGCTAAAAGCAGGCCAGCTCTGCAGCGCCTGAAATCCCCACCAATACAACTTTAGATCAGATAAGAAAAAAAAAGAAAAACATGAGAAAAAAAAAACTTCTCTGGTGATTTGAACGCAGCTGCTGCACCTCCATGAAGAAATGACCTGATTTTTCATGAAATATAAGAAAAGTCAGATTGAGAAGGAGGAGAGTTCCCTCAGATTTATGCATATTCCTGAATTATTTATGAAAAATGAAACCTTGGCTGCTTCTACATCTGCCGTGCTGAGGACTGCGCTCACAGGTGATGTAGAGCAATCTGTGCACATCGCTCTCCTCCAGCTCGTTCCTGCCGTTCTTTAAATAAAATCTCATGTTTTCATGTCTCACTGCTGCATCAAAGAGCTCATGTTTTCCTGACACCTGATTGACTTGATGTTCTCTACGTTCTGCGGTTTGATCCTGTTTCTGCTGCGATCAAGCTCATCTCTGTCCACCTCTACATGACAGAAGTTCACTGCTTCTCTGCAAACATTTACATACAGATTTATGTTTGTTTGTTTGTTTTTCTCTGTTCAAGATGCACGCAAAAAAAGGTCAGTGACAAGCAGAGTAACAGCTGGCAAAACAAGACATGGGAAATGATCAGAAAAGGAGAAATGGCTAAAAAAGCAGATGTGAACAACAGGAGGGAGAAAGCAATTTAATTCTTTTTTTTCAAAGGTCTATTTTAAACACAGTTGACAAGGTGTGGTGAGGCACTTTGTCATTATGAGGAGCGCCGGATGCAGGTGTTCGGGGATTCGTGGCGTAATTAGCTGGTGAGGCAGCTGAGAGACGATCCTGGAACCTGATCTGCATTTGAGACGCAGCAGGGAGGGTTGAAACGGCCGGGCTTTTCGTTTCAATTACCTGCTCCTCTGCAGTCTGCAAAGAAATGACATTATCTGCTTCAAACTGGGTTTATTTCACACCGCTTCTTTATGTCAGTGTCATCCCTTATCTGCGTGAGGCCAGTCTTTTATTTGCAATTATTAGACAGAGGTGAAAGAGTGACAGCGGGGGCAGATGGATGGATGGATAGCTGAATCGCCGGGAGCACGGATGAGAGCGGGCTGGAGATCCACCGGGGGGAGGAGGGAGGCGAGGGAAGCTTGTCTGCATGCGAATCAACGCCAGGACCAACTCTGCCGGGGATTGTGGCAGCTAATATTGCTTTGCTTATCTGCAAACATTCCACTTTCAACACCTTGCTGCTTTCAAGCTCCTGCACAAAGGATCACTGTGGCCTCTGAGCTGGAGCGTAGGGAGGAAAAACGTTTTCCTCCTCATTCAATCATTAAATCATTTTCCAGAGTTAACACGCGATCACTGGTTTTATTTTTTAAGTTGGATGAAACTCTGTTGTTCCCTTGGAAACAAAGCGCGCTCTTCTCATTGAGCTTCCAGGCTAATTAAGCAATGTTTTCATGCACAGTTAAATATCATGACATGTTTCTGCTCAGCAAAGCTCAGACATTATTACTAAAGCTTAAAATAAAAAAAGAGTTTGGAGGCACAGCACAACAAAAAGAGAAGAAATGATGTAAACACCTCAGACCTGAACTCTCACAAGAACTGACTTTCTCCAAGTTCTCTAAACTTTACTTGCTGGACAATCTTAGCAAAGTAACTTCTTGTTTCTGCAGCTGGTATTCTGGGATTCATGTAATATTAGAATGAATGAATGAATGAATGAATGAATGAATGAATGAATGAATGAATGAATGCCAATCAACATGTCACTGAATCTGAACCTGTCTTCTGATTCAATGATTTGATATGAAAACATTCTAAAGAACGTTCAGTTTTTTTTATTGGATATAACACGACAACGCTCTTGCATTTCCCAAAGTCTTCCTCTGATTGGCTGTTCGGCGCCTCCTGACATCTCCTCCACCAGGAAGTGATGCTCCCAGTAAAACTTGTTCAGATAGAAGAAGCTTCACCACAACTGGTCAGAATCAGGTTTGATCATTGTTTTGGAACCAGTTCTTTAATGGATTTGTTTAGCTCTTAACTTTTTAACTTTAAAATTTCTGCAACAAATGTTTATTTTTTCCTACAGATTGGAGATGTGCTCTGTGTCTATTCCAATCCCTCTTTAGCGGTAAGAATACTGTGTTTTCTCTTTTTGAGATTTTTCTTTGCTAAACTGCATCAGAGTTAATCAAACTACATCCCAGTTTGAGTAATCACAATTTCATTTTTGGTTGTGTTATTAGTTTTTGTAGGTTTTTGCCATATTTGGTGAAAATGTTTATAGATTTGATGCTCATTGCTTCATCTTTAGACTTCAAATCTTGGTTTCCTAACATGATGGCGTCACCAGCCTGAAGACACTCAGTTCATATTTGCCATTTCAGTGAATTTGATTAGAAAGAGAGCAGAACACAAAAATAGAGGGAAAAAAATCTAATTTTGTGGCGTCCAACTGAGCATCATTCCCATGCTGTTTTTCTCTCCTCGTGTGCAGAAACGTTTTCCCAGAAGCAGCCGAGTGTGACATAACAATTTAATTTAGGGAAGAATAAAGAGGATCGTTCTCTTCTGCACAGTTATGCACCAAAAAAAAGAGAGAAATGACACCCAGCGACATCCGTTAAAATGTATTTTTAATTGCTGGAATCGATAGCTGCATTCAACTGACAGCATATTTAGTTTCTCTCTCTTACAATTAGGATTGGATTGCAGGAACAGAACTGTAATCTAATCTCTCTTAACTGCTTATAAATAACTGAGCAATGTGGAAAAAGTTCCATTGTCATTTGGTTGAAGTTGTTTTTCTATAGGAGATCCTACAGATCTAGAAAGTTTACAATTTCAGCCTCAGGTTAGATTCAAATCTGGAGCAGTAAGGAATAACAGAAAAATCTCTGCTATCAGGAACTGATCCAAATTCATGATTGAGTTGTCCGGGTTGGTCACTCATCCAGATTTCCTGCAGTTTCTGTGACCTTTAAGGACTCTAAAGGAAGATCCACAGGTTATGAAAGAGTTTCTCAGAGCAGAATGACAATTAGAAACCCAAAGTGGAGAGAAAGCTGAAGAAATTCCTCTCTAAAGTTGCCACAAGCAAGAAAAATGACTATGGCTTCATCATTTCGTGGGAATACGTTTCTGCAGCAGGAAAAGAGAAGCTAGTCAAAGCTAACAGGGACAATGGATGCAGCTAAATACCAGACAACCCTGGAAGAAAAACACTTGAGCAAAGGTTCACCTTCCTGCAGGACGACGACCCTAAACATACAGCCAGATTATAGTCATGGTCCAGTCAAAGTCCAGACCTAAATCCATCTGGGAAACTTTAAACTTGAACTCCTTGTTTAATCTAACTGAGTTTAGGCTACTTTTAAAAGAATAATGGGTTAAAAATGTATATCTCTGCATATGCAAGTTTGGCAGATGTAAAACTCTAAAGACTGGCAGCAGTTACTGCAGCTCAATGTGGTTGAACAGATTCAGCAATTATTTTTGAAAACCAGGCATTATTTTCCATTCCCTGCACTACGTTATGATGATGCATTACATAAATTCTAAAAATAACTCATACAAATGTTTGTTCCTACTAAGACAGAATGTGAAAAGTTCAAGAGGAGTGAAATCTTCTGCTATATACTGCAGTACGTCAACTGAATGAAGTTCACAAGGTGAGCGATGTTTGGCCACAAACTCCAAACTCTGTCACTGTTCTCCGGTTCTCAGCGCTGTTTGACTGGCGCAAAATGAACAAACACAGGCATAAATGAACAAACACAGGTATAAATGAACAAACACAGGTATAAATGAACAAACACAGGTATCCAGCAGGGGGCAGAACCTGAGGTAAACAGATGTACAGCAGTCATCTGCCTTCCTGAACGTGGAGAATAATTAGTCTCCAAACGCTTCCTGCCAGCTGCAGGGATTATCCTCAGCATTACTTCTTGACATATTCAATCCTAAAGGAAATAATTTATGGCTTCTATTAATGTGAGAAATTGTTGGATGGAAAACCAGCATCGAAGTGACAGAAGAAAGCAGTAAAAACATTTGACCTCCAAACTGTGTTCAGATGCGGCAGCTGTTTCCCATCACCGCCGCCGCTGTAAGCCACAGCGAGCCAACAGCTCGCCGTTACGTAACGTCGCTTAAACACGGCCTGATGTTGTTAGCAGTGTGTGTACAGTGCATCCTGCATGGGAGCAAACCGCGTCTGTTTGAGTACAGCGTGTGTGTTGCTGTCCATATGCGAGTGTGTGGGAGGATGAGTCAGACAGCAGGTGAATCACTCCAGGCGCACACACACACACACACCTACACACACGGCGTGGTGTTGTGGACTGCCTGCAGAGAAGATAGCACCTAACTTCTCCACGCGATTTAGTCCAGTTACCCTCCAACGGCACACACAAACACCGCATGGAGCCCAAACAAGGCCAGAGGTTCTGCACCCTGCGGGTCACACAGAACCAACACCCAACCGGCTGCTGGGCCGCGCTTCTGAAGGACTTCCTGGATTTTATGGATAGATGGGTGAGTGTGTGTGAGTGTTTTACGGAGATTGCAGGGTCTGTGGATGTGAGCCTTCGGTTTGCTCAAATGCCATTAAAGGTCAGCTGTAGCCAGGGTCCAAGTTTGTTCTCACACTAAGAACAGTGACATATATATGCTGCAAACACACACACTCACACACACACACACACAAAGCAGGGTGAAGATTTGCATAGAAATACGGCAAAACCAGACATCAATGCACCAAAGGCCTGAACATGATGTCACCTGACCACCAAGGTCACACAGGCACTTCCTCCTGTGGTGACACCAAATACCTGAAAACAATCTGAGAAAAAGGATTTAAAAATGTCAAGTTTCTCTTAAAAACAAGAATTTGACCTTAAACTCTGGTTTGAGTTTCACTAGTAAGGAGAGAAATCAGAGACGGAATCAGTTGTAAAAGAAACAGACCTAAAATCAGCCTCACCTCTCAGAATGGCTTTAAAAAAACCATTTACAGTCATAAGAAAATGAAAGTACACTCTTTGTCAAATGTAGGTTTTGCACATCGGAACATGATTAACATAATTACCCATTTTTAATCTCTAGTGTACAAAAAACCACAGTATCAGTTTTAACTTATAAAGCAAAGCCAAGATGAAAAAACTGCAAAACAAAAACAATAACAACAAAAAAACAACGTTTGAAGAACATCTCTTCAAATTTGAAGAAACATTTTGATAGCCACAAACGACAGCAGGCAGCAACAAAAACTGGACTGCAGTGCAAAGTACCAGTAAGAGTTTATATATACTGTATATATATATATATGTATATATATATATATATATATATATATATAAAACAAGTAGATAAAGTCAAGAAAGACTGTTTATTTTAATTTATTCTCTTCCAGAAACTGTTTTTAAGTTAAACCTGAAATGTCTGAAAATATATTGACGTTCACAAACGATGATTACAATTTTTATGTGAATATGATGCGTAAAAACAGATTTCTCTATGTTTATATTAAATTAAAATGGTGATAAAAGAAGATTTTCTTAGAAAAATGTGCAAGTTCAAAAATTGATAATTGGAATGGCTCCTTGAACTGTGGCAATGAGAGATACACCGACAAGAAAATATGAGCCAAAATCGACTCTTATAGCCGATAATCGATATCTAGAGATATTATAATTTACAACCCAAATGGCAACAAGATAGAAATAAATATCAATTGCTGATATTGGTGTGTCAATATGATACGGGTGTGTTAAAAAATGACTAATATTGGTCGATACCGATGTTAGTGTCAGCATGTCATACATCGCCAATGGCAACACAATCCTCCAGGACCATTGCTGATGTCATAAACTCAAACTATGATTAATCAAACATTTGTTTGTAATAACTGGTGGAATTTGTTGTGCTTTTGTGAAACCTTAGCTTGGATCTACATTAACGTAGAGCCTGGTAATAATCACATCCTGATAAATAAAAACGTAGAAACTGCGGATTCATTTGATATTGACAACATCTGCTTCACTACTACAGACAGAAACTCCCTCAGTTCTGACAAATTAAACTCCTACTCAAGTAAATCTGAACGAATCAAACACACAAGTGCAAAATGAATCAGAGCAAATTTTCTAGTCTGTCAGCCGTATTCGTCTCACTCAGTGTCACGTCTGCTTTTATTTTGTGCAGCATTTATTAGTTTTGCTGAGAAACAAACAGCAACATAACTGATGTCAGCAATGTTTGATTTAAAGCGATTAACATTTGCATAACTCAGCTGCAAAAGGTTTCTACGAGACAATGATTTGTTTGTTGCTGTTTTCATGCACTCAACTCCTTCGATTTTCAACGGCGGTTTTTAAAAAGCATTACTGATGTAAACAAACAGGCTCAAATGTGCGTGAACACTAAATCTCAACTCTCTCCGTCATAAGCATTCAATCCCTTCGGGCCCCACGGGCTCCTTCCATCACTCTGCAAGTGAATAAAACGTCGAAAAATGTCGCCAAACGAATAAATCAGAGCGCAGCTGCCAGTGGGGCGACAGTGTTTCAGCAGGCAGGCGCCTCGCTACAATTACAGCACAGACCTTTAACTAATGACCTTGTCTGAAGGAGTAATAGAACAGCGCCGGATGAGAGAAAGATGGAGAGATAGTGGAGGGTGTGGCTCGCAGCGGGGCCATTCAGGATGGGAGGAGGATGTGCAGCAGAGATTAAAGGGAGAGCAGGAGGGTGGAGGGGGGCACTGGGTTGTTTTGGACATCAAATATTCATGGCATGCTGATAGATGGAGTGACAACCTGGGGAATTCACAGAACTCTCATCTGAATTCCCCATTAGTGTCCAAAGAGGACAGGAGGAGTATTTCTGAGCCTCTTTGGAATGAAGTTACTCTGTGATTAAACGCTCTGAGGGCAGAGCAGCGCCTCACAACAATAACACCCAAATACACGAAAATTTAAATGCATCTTAATGCAGCTACCATCATAGGAGCTAAAGTAATAAATCTATTTCCGTCGTGGAAGGATTACACAGGGTACGACTTTCATTTATGTTTTAGAAGCAGGAAAAAGGATGCTTTTGGGAGAAATCAAATCATTTTTTCCAATTATTAAATCTAACATGATTAGAAATTAAAAATAATAAAATAATAAACTTTTTTAAAGGCATGCAGCAGGTTTTATAAGCCTGAAATCAGAAGTTTTCATTCATTTTTAAGTGGATAAAGATCAGATAATTTGGTGCCTTTTATGGTTGATTCATACATGGTGTTTATGTGTTTGGACTGAATGTAAATATTGAGATAAGAAATTAAAACTACGTTTGGATTTTCTTTAAAACATCAAAGTCAAAATTATTCATACAAGCTAGAATGCACATATGAATGTAAATCTGTATTATTGGTGCTGAATGTTTCATAACGTGCCTCATTTCTGGGCTGCGATCATGACTGTCTTCAGCTGGGAGTTTGTTTAACAAATCAAACACCAAATATACCTTAATATGCATTAATAAACACAGTTGAAACCATCTTGGCTCGACTGCAGAAGCCAACATCCACAGGCTTCCTCAACTTTGCTCTTAGTGGTTCAACCAATCAGCACCAAGGAAAGTAAATGGTGTTTCCAGATTGGAGCCAATAGCGTTCCAACTTACATCCCACCAGATGTCACAGCTTCACAAGTTGAATTTTCTCTGGATCATTTTAGAAATGCTCTGCAAAAAAAAAAAATATCTGTGAATAGACTATTTTTCTGGGAATAATTTGGATTAAAATGATTAAAATATTCCACAGAAAAATCTATGAATACTGTGAAAGTTAAAAGTGTGAAAGCGTGTGTGTCCACTGCATCTAAATATTAGTATTGGTTTATGCATGATCTTCAGTTTGCTTCAGAAAAATCCACAATAAAATAAAACTTATGCACCACATTCTTGATTTTAGAGTTAAAGTTCTTTGTTTTATGATTATCCCACCTCATAAAAAAAGAAGTTGGACTTTAAAGAACAAACTTATCAGGACGTCCATGCCTGTAAGTAGCCAACAGTGAAGATGTTTTATGATTACGTGGAAAACTGAAGACTTCTCATCCGTTCTCTCCTTCATTCTCCAGTTCAAACCTGAAAAGTAAAATTACTTCTCAGCATTTCTTTTCTTTTCAGTGAGCCTCTTAGTAAAATAGTATCTCTGTGATTAAAATCATCTCCGGGGCAGGAGAGAGACAGATTGTTAGTTTGGTAAAAATAACATCAAAATGTGCAATAAGCCTGGAATCAAATCACTTTCAACAATGAGTTTTAAACATCTGCTCAGTTTAACTTTCATTAGGATCATTTCCAACCTCTCCTCTGCTCTGATTGTTCTGATATTTTTATAATACCAGAAATAAATTTCTACTTTTAATCTTCAGGATCGGATAATTGCACAGGTCCCGTGTATTCCTGTAATCAGCAACTGTTGCCTGAGGGAGCACCGCCCTGACAACGGCGCTCTCGGCGAGGTGCGGGTTTATCCGCTTCATTGTTTCCCTCAGAATGCTGATTGAAAGGAATCTGATTTAATGCACTCAATTCCCTCCAGAAATCATAAAGAACCAACTCTGAATGTTAGCGCTGATAAGAGCGAGGCGGTCAAAGCCCAGAGGAGCTTTGTTTTGGGGAGACAAAGCGGCGCGAGGAGGCGAGGTGCGCCTACCAATCACTGACGATTTTAATCTGGGAGATTTTAACATATAAACATTCATCAGAAAGTGAAACTAACAGAGGATCTGAATACATAACGACTGATAAACAGCTCAGTATAAACACTATCGCACAGGAGAGATGTGCTTAGAAGGCCTGGGCTGATTGATGATGGCAATCACTCTGACGCCACACTTAGAATAAAATCATAGTAAACAGGAAGTTCATCCTCTTCCAGCCAGTTAGAGCTGGCAGTTCGCTGGTCTGGACCCCACAAGTACATCAATACCAGGACAGGAAGACAATAGCAATGACTTCAGAGGATGAACTGTTACAACCCATCAATCTGTTGGGACTTTAACACTATTCCCAAACTGAAGTCCATCATTCCAGACAGATCGATTATCCTCAAGTGGAAAATATTTAAGAGAGCTGTCAGTCTTCCCAGGAGTTGACGTCCCACTAATTCCCCTCCAGGGGAGGAAAAACTCCAAGAGCTCATGGCAGGTCCTACAGACAGACAGTTAGAGGTTCATGACAGATCAGTTAGACGAGGCTGGAGGAGAAAGTCTGCTTTCTCTACAAAGGCTGTTAGAAATAAACCAGTTGCCACCAGTTTAAAAGAATTGTCTGTCATGTAGCCTGAGAAACACTGGACCGACTTCTTGGAAATATTTCTAGTTGACAAAAACACAGACATTAATACAAAGAAGCTAGCCCAGCCTTAAATAACAGCTTACATGTCTGAACATGTCTGGTAATCAGCTGGCTGCAGGCCTTCAGCCACAGCAGACAGCCTGACTAATTAACCAGCTAATGTGGTGAAGTGAATTACCTTACATGGCACTTTCTCATTCCCGCTCGCTGTCCACCCTCAGCGCTTTTACACTCCAGGATCATTCACAACGCTCACTTTGTGAATGTTCACAACGGCTTCTTTCCCACTTATCCACAGCCGCCATCAAAAAGTGCTTCTCACCCTGAAGGTTATTATACCATGAGAGTTTCATACCACACCTGATGGCAAAACTAAATTTGGTTGAACCTCAGAATTTCTGTGACAATGTTCTGCAGACCAATGAGAGGAAGGTTGGGCCAAAATGCACAAACCCCAGAGCAAATAGGCTCAAACTCTTCATATAAACTGTAATGCAGTGAGGTGGAGGTGGGATTGTTTGGGCTCATTCGTCCTGAACTTCTTCTATATCAAATGATTCTACAGTCAAATAAAAGGCTGACCAAATGTGTCAGATCAGGACACCAATCGGATGCAACATTGGGCTGAAATTCCTCCACATGGAGACGAAGTCAGACAGAAAACTAAAAGAGTGATCACTGCTGAAGACGTCAGTAAATCTTTGGGTCTGCCTCACACAGCGCTTGTATTTCTGCCTAATCTCCATTTAATAAACAGTGACAGTGTGGAATCTGTTGTGTGTTTTTTCATCGCTTGATGTTTGGTCTTGATACATAAATTCCTGGAATTAAAACAGTGTTTTCTTCCTTTTTACTGTGACTTTACATAATGAGAGTGGAAGCGGCTCAGAATAAACAAAGATGTGTGCAGAGGGCTGAGCTGATTAATGACGGTTATCACTCCGACTCCACGGTTACAACCAACATAAAAAAAAAACAGAAACAAGTCTGAAATGTGAGCAAACAGAGACACAAACAGCAGTGTTGGTCTGAATCAGTGATGTGTGATGTGAAATAAACTCCAGGGACACACACACACGCACACACATCCACATAACATATGCACTCAGATGCACATGTGCAGAGAGAAATGCAGGGTAGAATCAACCTGAGTCTGCAGGCTCGTCTTCACCGTGTGCTGAGAAATCCCACAGACACTCAGAGTCACCGGCTGGTGAAATCAAGCTGGCTTTGGGACGATAAGTCCTGAAAATTAGATGGCTTGCCACTATTGTGCAGTACAGATGGATCAGAACAAACACACACACACACACACACACACACACACAGATTATAAAGACAACTAAATCTGTCATTTCTGTCCTCTCTGCCCCATCACACCCCTGGCATGTGCAACTGTGGACTTGATTACATTCATATGGCTCTATTGGTGTGTAAGCGTGCGTGTGCGTGCGGGGGTGGGTGTGTGTGGCCTGATCCACCGGATTTCCAGAATCGCCGTTGCAATCTGTTGCATGGATGGATGGATGAGGTGAGGGAGGAGGGATGGAAAACAGTGCAGGAAAAACTAATTACAGAACAGAAGGTTCTGGGCTCAGAGGCATGCAGCGACTTTTCGCTCACCGTTTCATTTTCTGCCTCAGACAGACGCAAAGGCGGCCACTTCCTCTCAGACAAACCACTGAGAGATGGGTGATCCCCATCTCCAGGAACCTTTACCTTCATAAAAATCTGCTGCTCGATCGGGCAGCCGGCGCTGTGCAGTTACTTCTGCTCTCGTAAAGGTGAAATACAATCGGTCGACTCGGAAAAAGCCAAGGATGTTCTCAGAGGACGAGACTCTGGGTGCTGAACATACTCAGACTCATAGAGCGCAGATTAAAAGCGCACATTTATCACCGCACTCTGCAACCATGAAATTAATCTAGTCTGACCTCATCTTTTCACTGTAGATATTTCTCTGCACAAAACACCTCCTCAAGGCTTTTCCTGTGAACACCAGCAGCATGAAAGGGACAGAACATCGGTGCAGAATGAACAATGAAGCCTTTCTGGATCTCAACTAAATTCATCCCCAGCCAGACTCAGTCGCTGAACTCACAGATGTGCAGTTACCAGATCTGTGCAGAGCTGAACAACAACAACACGAGATGGACTCCAGCATGTATAACGCGAACAGGCGTGGGCGCCCGTTTCAACAACTGTAATAAATTCATCCGGGCAACCCACAAATTTCAAATAATGAAAGTGTAGTAGGAGCGAATTAGAATAGATGATAGATGGAGATGAGCAGCCTGGTGTCGGAACAACTCAATGTTTGCTCAGTCATATTAAATCAACCCAAATACATGGTGCATAAGCCTTTCCGTGGCTAAATTAGATTGCGAAAAGTGCCGCAATTTCAGCAGGCTGAAACCCACAGTTCAGCAACACACACCGGTGTGTGTAGAACAAAACACTGATATGCTGACATCTTGGGTCTATAAATCATTTCATTTTACATGATTAGCCTCCATTTGTCAGGTTTATTCATGTTACGTTAGATGGTTATGATTTATTTACATGTTTGATCCGTTTTCTGCAGCACTTTAGAAATGAAGTACATTAATGTGATTCTGTTCAGACATCAGTCCAAGTACTTGCAGGACTTTGATCTTCACTTTTCTGTAGCAATTGGAGTAAATGAAAATTATTATTCTGCAAATGCCGTGCAAGAAACATATTCAGGTTTCTTAAAAAACTGAAAGATAATCAGTTAAATCAGATAAACTCCAATAAATGCTGATAAAAACACAAACAGACTTTTAATAGGCGCTACCAGGTGCTGTGGCGTTAGACCGCTATCAACAAGCAGACCAATAAAAAGCAGGAATGACCAGTTAGATGATCTCTAAAGTTTCTATTAAGCTTCAACCTCCAGATGCAGAAACAGGGATCATAATGTGAGCCTCCTTTAATTACATATATTAGATAAATAGGCAATGTTGTTTGAAGAACAATTAAAACAAGGAAAAATGACTACAGTTGATATTTTAAGTTATCTAAGTAATCAGCAGTCTTGCTCTGTTTTCCCAAAACCCAGAAGTTTCCAGAAGTTTGCCAACATTTCCAGATCCAGTTTGCTCCATGACAGACTGGTTTGGGACAGAACAGAACATCATTGCTGTGATCTGTTCAGCCTCACTGGGATGAGCTGAGCTTAGCTACTGGTCAATGTGGACTTTAGAAAATGTATCAAAATTGTAGTAAATTAAAGTTTTCACCCTAAAAAATGTGGAAGTTTTTATGAGGTTTGATCGTCTGAGAAGATTCCTGAATCCCAAAATGAGCGCTGTGTTCTGCTCCTTTAAAAGAATGTTCCGTATTTAATGAACGAAGCGGATTCGGGTTCAGTGCAATCGGAGCTGATGAAAACCATCTGATGAACGTTTTCATGGAAAAAGAAACTCATAAAGTGACTAAAATGAACACATAAAAGTTTGATTAGTTTTTCCAGAAGGGATCCTTTGACAGAAATAAGACAGAGAAAAGATTGTAAATTTAAAATTCTTTTTTTTTTCATATTTGCTAAATAGTGCACATCATCAATCATTCAGGTGTTAAAATTTTAATTAATTTTCTCACTTAATTTGGTATTCCATGAACCACGAGGTTTCCAATCATCACTTTTGACAGATTTATGATTTAATTTGTGTCTTTCTCAGAGTTTATAGATCTGATGTCAGTGACTGGGAAGCTGAAAAGTTGCTTCTTCTTGTCAACTTCATATTATTAACTATTCAAAGACATGTCTGACATAATTCAGACTCCATGAGATGCAGTTTGCCTCGAGTCTATTCCACATCTCAGAGTTGTATTTCAATACCAACACAGACTCCGGAAAGGATTGGAATCCAATTTCCCATAATACTCCACCTTAGGAGTAGACCTGGGAAATCGGCTTTTTAATCCCTGCTGCCTGCGTTTGGTTCACAGTCCCATGAAGCTCAGATCTAATCTTGCGTTTTCTGTCTGTTTGCATCAAAGCTTTTTAACGTAGAATGGAGTCAATAACATTTCCTGGTTTAAACTGACTGACTTTACCGCCAGACGTGAACTTTATCATTCTGCATCGCAGCATCTCCACCTATGAGAGTTTTGTCATTTTTTCTGTAAACGATTAGAAAATTTCAACTACTTTCAAATCTAATTAAACATGAACTCGCAGCAGAACCCTGCAGATAGAGTTTAATTAGACTTTAGTTCGTCTTAATTGTGCAATTTACTTTAAAACTGATACAATCCTCACTGTTCTGTAGCAGAGGTGATGCTGAGATCTTTAAACATCTTTAAACATTAGGTGAGTGTAGCAGAAGTTATTAAATGAGGTCAGACTACCAATATACCAATCACAGGCAGAAATGTCTTGGTTTATTTATTTTTGTATATCTTTGTGACTAAATTAAGTTACGAAGCAAAGAACTCCACACCACATTAATGCCAGCATTGCTGCTAATGTTAACACATAGATTCTTGGTTTAATTGGCAACAGAAAGGCAACACTGGAATATGGCAAGCTCAACAGGTATGTCATATGGATGCATTTGATGTGTTTAATGTGTTTTGACTGCAAGTCATGAAGCTTCAAATAAAATGTGGCAATATTTAAATGTTCAAGTTATAGCAAGGCTAAAAGGTCTTTAGTAAACTTTTTATTACTTGAGGTGACATCATTATTTGACTGTGCTATAAAATGACATCAAGTGCCAGGAAAGTACCTGTTACTGTCCCTTTAAGAGTTGTTGCACCAATTGTAAATGTTTTAAGTAAAACAAGTATATAGTTTAATTCTAGCTGGGCGTGAGAAAATAAACATTTGAGAATTATAGCCACTAGACTATATGTGTCTAACATTCAGAGAAATGTTTCTTCCTGTAGCTTATCAGCTCATGTCTGAGTTTCTGACACATGTTTGTCTGGAGCTGTGAGGAAATGTGTCTCACAGTCGTGTCTTCATGCTCTTATCACCTGTTTACATTCTGTGGTTCCCCGTCTGCCTTTTCCCACTTCACCTCTTCACTTCTGCTCATGAAAAGGTTGCAGTAAATGAATTTATGCAAAGACTTCAAAAACCAACAAGTGGGTCTGAAAAGAGTTTTTAAAATCAGAATTTCAGCTCTAAAAGATGCTTTTATATACACAATTATTAGCCATTTATTACATGCATTTAGTCTAATTTGATCTTCAGATTTCTGTAATCAGCTCTAATTGCTGCAGAAATCACACAAATGATCGACTAAGCAGACCTTAAGAATTTCATTTTCTTTTATGTTTTTATGACCTTGTTTATTCTGTGTGTGCAAATGTGACAGAATTGCTCCAGGTTTGGGTTGATGAAGTCTGAAGAACAGCAGAAATTGATAAACTGAGCCTGTTGCTTCAAAATTAGTTAATTTCCAAGTGGAGCTGCAGGGTTATGAATTATTTACTCATCCATCCAAATGAGAGACTTTGCGTGGGACTGCTGCAAAGTCTAAATGGACTTTGTTGACTAAAAAAAATCCACCTTACCACATGCCATCTACATCACATGCCATCTCCTTTTCAGAGATGGCATGTGATGTAGATGGCAAAATGTGCTTTGAATTAGCAACATTTTAAATTGACCAAATTAATCCAGAATTTTGACTGTAATCACCAAACTGAGTCTTCTGAGTCTGTAAGGAGGATGAAATGTCCTGTGCAGGTTTGTCTCCATGTCTGACTGATAGAAATCAGACTTCACACTTCATAATGAATTAATGCGCAGACCCGAGCAGCTCCAGACGACACTGGATTTGTCAGCCTTGATGTTGTTGTGTGGCTGTCTGCCAGTTCATCAGCCAGTCGTTCATTCACTGACTCAGTCCGCCGCCTGCCAGAACCTCCATTATTTCATTTCCTCCTCTTCCCGTTTCACGGTGCCACTGCCTCTCCGTCTCTATCCATCTAAATGCTTAGAATTTCACACTTTCACCGTCAGGACATGAAATTAATTAGATTGCCAGCAAGTTTACACACTCCCACACACGCCACCTGACCAGCATCTTGAATTTCAGCTCTCGCCCATCAAACCGACTCCCAGAGGTACTGGACCGTCGTCAGGGAGGGCGTAAGTCCAAACACACCCACGGCAGGATTTCCCAAACGCAAAACGTCTGTTGCACAGAGTAGTGTTCACCACGGCAACAGCAAGGGTGTCGTAGCAACAAGACAGGCAGCTGTAGAGCAGAGTAACAGCTGTTCATTTGGAGCCACATCTGGCAACAGATCTTCTCAGTCCGCAAACACTCGCAGCACAGAGAAGGTCTCTGGAGAGAGGACGCGTGTTGCAAACCATAAAACACGGGGAAGGAGTCCCATGTGAGACGACTCAGCGTCCGGCCCAACCCGAAGTGACATTTACTGCACAGGGAGGCCCATGCATCCGCTGCATCGTCTCAAATATGTCTCCCTTTTCACCGTTTACCATCGCAGCGGTCCAGATGAAACGTGTAATTATGCAAAACATCCGTTTACACACTCGGCTGGCGCTACAAAGCATACAGAACACCACAACGCTCTTCTGGGTTTGGAGAGCAGAGGCTGCGAGAGAAGAGCTTCACAACAAACTGATTTTAGTCCAAAGCTGTGTGAGACCTGCTGCCGGGCTTAAGCACAAGAATCAATAGTCCGCAGCTGCAAGGAGCACGCCGGTACAAAATGTCGATAATATCTGAGGCCAGCGCGGACGGCACTCAGCGGACGCCATTTCTGTACACATCATATACAAAAACACAGGCATTCTGATATTGATTGGCTTCGATTTTACATTGTGTTTTGTTTTATCAGATTGCTGTTTTTGAAGTCTTACATTTGAATAGAAATGTATACATCTTTATAATTTTTACTTGTAGACTTCAAGAACAACAAGATACTTTATCATTCTTTGCCTAAACCAGCCAAACCATCAGTTCTGGAGTTACAGTTAAGAACTTGGAGTTCTTTGTAATAGATAAAATATATTATATATTTAGTTAATTTATCATGTACCATGTTGAACAAAGTATCTATCAATGGAGTCCAGATTGTCAGTGCTACACAATCACATCTCTAAGGTAATTCTAATGAAATAATGTGTTATATTAATGTACTTTCAAGCTACTAAATTTACAACAATATAAAATGGTAAAAATAATTAAGATGTCAGTCTAAACTACGATTAGTCTCTGGATTCCTCTCTAAATGCCTATTGATGCGTTTTCTACACATACCAAGAACAGTAATAGAAAGACTTTGCTGCCATCTAGCAGTCAGAGTGTGAACTTCATTTGGTTGTGACGTTGGATCTTTAAGCTCTATTTGAATTATGGTGGTTCCGTTTTCACCATGTCTCTGACTTTCTGTGGAATGTGAATCCAAATAATTAGTGGAAAATCTTATTTATATTTTTTCATAAAGCATCTCTAAAATATCTGAATGAAAATTCAGCTTGACAAGCATCTGATCCATTTATGTGTCTGTCCGTTATCGCTAACCTTATATAACCTTATGTGTTATATACTCTGCATTAAAATATGCAATTTACCAAAAGTGCCTGCTTCAAGCAAAACAACAGATTTTTTTTTTGCATAATTGTAAAATTCAGGCAGTAAGGAGTGAAATGCTGGAGTCTAACAGAGCTGGTTTCTCAATGTACCACTTCTTAAAATGTCTTGTCCCTTTGATCTTCGGTTCTGAAAAAGTGCTCAAAGTCTTGTTCATCAGTGTTTAACAGAGTAAAACCTGTAATATCTGCTGCCGTCTAATCCTGGAATAAGTTCCTTTCTTTTCCCTTTTTGTGTTTAACATTTCAGCCTCTTACAGCATTCAGGGCTTCCTGGCCATTCTCTGACTAAACATTTGATCATCTTCTCAGACGCGTTGCCTCATCGTCTGTTACCCTTTAATTTCTGAATTTCTCCGACTGTCCTCTCTCTGATCATCTGCCTGTTCCAGAACATGATTCTGTTCTTCACCCTCCTCCTCTGAGGAAGAACATATCATCTGATTTGCTCTTTTATCCCTCTCGTCCCCGACTGCTTCTTAAGCAGGAAAGACTCGGAAAAACTGTGTTTCTTATTAAGTTTGTTCGAGAGGGACAAAAAAAAGAAAAAAAGAGTATTTGTTCTGGTTTTTAACTCTGGAAAAAAAAAGTTTGAAATGAATCATAATGAGTCATAAATTATACTAATCATCTGAACTTAAATACGCGAGTGAAGCTGGGAAAAGAAAACGCAAATTAACGTTTCTTCATGTGTAGGAGTCCAGCATCGGCTCCGCTCAAAATATAAGTTCAACCGCCGCAAAGCCAGTATCAACTGTTCACTACGTGTCAGTGTGAGGATCATGGGGGCAGCGTGTATCTGGTGTTGAAATGTCACTCTTTTTATGTAACTTAACATATGATAAAACTCAACAAAAGAAAACGAGGAAATGTGGACATTTGCACAAACTGGAACACTTCCAAGCTGAGCTGAGAGGGAAGAAACATCAAACCGAAAAGCTCACCGTGTGAACAACAACAGGCCCAGGGCTATTTATTCACTAACACACGCTACATATACTTACAGTTGATATTGTGACTTTTGCTCCCGGAAGATCTGTTGTTAAAAACTTAAAATACTTCGACAGAATGGAAGAAACTCAACACAGCTCCTGTTTATTTTGTCTGGAGGAAGTTTGGTTGTTTCTTCACATGGATCTTCTCCAAAAACAACGTGAAGCAGATCATCAAATTTAATGACGGGATTGTTTTGCTTATCTCAAACATCAGCAATAAATACAACTTCTTTGTGCAGACTTCTTCATAACAATGAAGAAGAAAGCGCTTTCTTTCAGCGGCAGCAATAAACAACCGGAGAGGGAGAGAAAAATCCATTACAGGAGAGGAAATGATAGCATTTCTCCAGCAACAACAGCAGAAACTCAAGGATCTCTGATAAAGTGGAGAAAATGGCTCTTTTTATGATCCTAACTTTTAAATTGTTTGATTCACTTCTTTGAAAAAAATAATGTTTCTACACTATTACATCTCCATGAAGTGAACGGTTTCAATAATTCAGGCGCAAAAGGATGGAGGTTTGATTCCTTTTGGGAAGGCAAAGCAGCATAAAGCTTTTACAAGCCGTACAAAATAAAAGCCAGGTAACTTAAAAATAGAGTAGAAGAATTGAACCAGACAGTCACAGGTAACCTCAGCTGAACTGCTGAACTGAAAGGCTACTTTTCTGCACTTTGTGATAATTTTCCTTTTAATCTTTAAACTGTCTGAATGTGGTTAAAAGAGGCATGGAGTCAGACCATAAAACTTTGGTTTTATATTTAAAAGCTCAGAGTTCAGTCATTTCTACCAATACTGCTGCACATTAAACATAATTTCTGCGTCAGTGCTAGTAGATTGGTCCTTGAATCTGCAGGACGAGCATATTTCTAACAGAGAGACACATTTCATACAAGATTACACTCAAGTACAGCAAAGCTAGAAAATATCTACTTTACCCCAAAAGCTTTTTAGATATTTTGTGGTAAAACCACCACATTTCTTGTCCTTTTTGTTGATTCAGAACTGAAACTGCTGCATGGCAATGATTAAATGCAACGAAAAGTAAAAAAAAAAAAAACACTTCAAAAACTATGAATCCACAGAGTGACAAGTCCTGGAATAAATAAACACCAACAAAGAAGAGCAATTTTTCAAAACAGAGTAAAAACTGTTGTAGAGGCACATTCTGCAGCGGTTGAAACCCAGTGAAAGTGAGTCTTTAAAAGCCCTTTTAAAGTTTTTCTCTTCATGCCACAGTGGATTTCTAGCTGTGGCATTTGTCAACCACAGCTAGAAATCCACATTTACCAGGGATCAGATGAAATCCTCTATTGAACTGCATTTGACCGAGCATGTCACTTTTTAGCTTTTTATTCTGCAGAAATCTGGATCCACATCTGCAACATGCCAGGGGAGTTTTCATGATGCAACATTTGAAGGTTGAATCAGAGGGAGAGGAATTTAAAAAATGAGACTTAAAAACTGAACTGAACCGATCAAATTGTCATGATCAATGTTCGTCTGCCTAATTCTGTGCAAAAGGTGATTTTATAAGGTTTGCTGAAACGTTTTGCATTGGATAAAAATACAGACTGTGGATCATACAGGCTTTCACAATAACAGTAAAATATCTGAAGAATTGTCTGTCCTCTACTTTAAAGAACGGATTTATGAGCTCTAATGAACTATTACTGCTATGAAATTACAAAAGTGATGCCAACAGGTTCCTACTCAGCATAATTATGCGATTCAGAGGAAGCAAGGCCACATTTTACTGCTTAAGAGCTGAAAGACAACAGTCTGGATCTATAAGAGCCAAATATCAGTCCAAATACTGAAACAGTCTGTCATTTTTGCTGTTAAATGTTCAAATTGTCTTCTGTAGTCATAGCACAGCAGCAGATCTAAATAGTAATACATGGTTTCAATGCCTCCCTGCTTCAACAGGCCTCATTTAAATGAATGTGTATTTTTATCCTGCAGAAACTGGAGCAGAAACATCTAAAACTTGCATTACTACGGTCCTTGAATGCTTCCATCTTATTTCAGGCATATCAAAGTCATTCATATTGGACAGAAGGATCAGATTTTTCATGTAAAGTTTGCTGCTCTTTGCATAGTTCATGTCGGACATTTCTAACCACCAAGCTGGTCGGTGCGTCGCTTTCCCACACAGAGGGAAATATAAACAGAAGAAAAGGCCAGAGAAAATGGATTCCAGTGCAAGAAGACAAACATGGACATGAAGCTGGTTTATCTCAACCAGATAGGTTCTGACCTACAGTCCTGCAGAGGGTGTGTGTGTGTGTGTGTGCGCGGGGGGGTGTTTGTATGTGTTCTCGAATGCAGGCCCAACGTGGAGCTTTAAATCAAACCCAATTTAAGTCGCGCCACTGCTGAGCCAAATTCCTTCTCTTTCCTCTCCCCTTCATTCCCGTCACACCAGCCAAGAACAACTGACCAGCTGCGGCGCGTGACTGTCAGGGTGTGTGTTTGCTCAGCGCCTCGCTTCAAGTCTGTTCCCGCAGAAACAACTGAGGTCATCCATCCTGGAAACAGCAGGATTTCCTGATAGACATTGACACAGCAGAAGTGGTGTGTGAAAAAATGGAGCCGAGCCTCACCGCTTCCACCAGAATTAAGAGGATAAGTAGCTGGGGCTGCTAATCAAATCCACATGATTAACTGATTATCAGCGAGCGGAGCCAAAGGTTCAGCAAGCAGAAGCTGTGGCAGAACGCCGAGGAAGGAGGGCAGAGTAATTATCTCCAACAAGCAATAGTTGCTGCTTATCAATCTGGGAAGGGTTACAAGGCCATTTCTAAAGTATTTAGAGTCCATCATTCGACTGAGAGGGAGATTATTAATGAGTGGAAACTATTCAGTTAATGCAGGAGATCACCAAGTGGCAAAACAAATAAATAAAAATGAAAAACTTTTGCAAAACGTGCTGCCTGCCAGTCCAAAAGGTTAAAGGTCAATCTAAGCCCATCATTCTGCAGAGTGAATGCCTGTTAACAGGACAATATTCAGTATATTTGAGAAATATAATAATTCAACCAAAATGCAATCAAATACATGCAAAAAAAACACATGAGAAATACACGAGAAACGAAGCTGAAGAAGCAACTGATGCATTTTAGAGAATATTGAAAAAAACCTGACAGAAATGTTGCTACAATGAGAAAAAGGTCATTTTCCAAATATAGTCATCCAAAAATTTCAGACCAAACAAAACTCAGAAAAATAATCAAAAACCCTGAAAGATTAATTTTACTGTCATAAATTCAGTCTATTAAAAAAACAATAACAGATTGAAAAAGTACTGAATGGGAGAACGATTCATTTTGTCTAACATTTCTGAATTTAAACTGAATTCAACTGAAGCCTTTTACGTTTGCAATGTTGCAGCTGAAGCAGCTTTTTGGAATAATCCAAAGACCTTTGATCAAAACGCAGCACAATGTGTGGAGAAAACCAAACCAAGCATTTCTGCACGAACATGCTGACTGCCAGGCACGGCGGTGGAGGGGTGATGATCTGGGTTTGTTTTGCAGCCACAGAACTATTACCTTTCAAGCACCTTTTAGCTGAGCGGACCAAAGTATTTTAGAGTTAAATGTGAGGCCATTTATATAACAGTTGAAATGGAAAGGTTGTTGAAATGGCCCAGTCAAAGTCCACTCCCACAGGTTGCGCTGAATGAATGTTTTCAGACATCCAGAAGTCAGACAAACATTTCGGATGAATTCTGCTGCTTCACTGAGTTTTCACAGCAAGGCGCCAGTGGGATGGATCGTTTACTGTTGGTTTCTATGAGCAAATCTCCTTGTAATGGAAACAAAACTCCATGAAAAACACTTAATGGATCTTTAAGTAATTCAAGCCAGCCATCTGATTGGTCACAGCTGCTCCAATGAAAAAGTCCTCAGATCAGGATGACAAATCTTAGCTCTAACCAGGAAAAAATAAAACCGTCAATGTTTCCACATTTTTTTTAATTTCTTTTTTTGTGCGGCGCTAGTGGCTCGTATTTTTTCGACAGTAGGCAGACAGGAAGGAGGATGAGGAGAGGGGGGAAGACATGTGGCAAAGGTCGTCGGGACCGGGAGTCGAACTCGCAACGTCCGCGTCGAGGACTAAGGCCTCCAAACGTGGGGCGTGCTAACCCCCTGCGCCACCACAGCACGCCCCTTGTTTCCACATTTTGAATTATTCATCCGGAGCCCACAACTAAAGGACGCCCCAACTGAGTGAGAACTTCATTTCATCACTCATGTGGATCCGTGAGTGATCCACATCACGAGTGATCCATGCTCCATCCTGGATCCATGCTCCAGTAACAGCAGGATGGAACCATTCGGCTAAATTATGGGTTTAAAACTTCAGAGGCTGACGAGGTCCTGCGAACCCGTCAACATGAACCCAGAATGCTTTGTGATAGCATCCGCTGCTGGGCTGACAGTAGCCGTTTCCAGTCGGGTAAATTGTGCCCATGAAGAGCTGCTTATGGTCAGCAGCAGAGCTTGGATACACGGCAAACATGGATTCACTGCTAAGAGGCCCAAACTCTGATCCCACCATCTGTGGGCTTCAGCAGAAACCGAGAGCAGACAGGACTCTGTGTTTTCTCGAGCTTTCAGCCTCACTTCTCTGTTCTTGGCTGCAGTGAGTGGAATAAGACGAAGGCACTCTGAAGTCGGAGCCCATCTGCCTCAAGGTTGGAGGTTCCGAGATGATTTTCTGCCCACCACATTTGTAAAGAGCGGCCCTCTGAGTTAGAGCGGAGTGAAGTGCCAAAGCGTGTCTGCTTCCCTCATGGTTCTGCAGCGGCTCCAGAAACGCTCCCACTGTGCCATCAGCTATCACAATACAGCCAGGGATCCCATTTTCCTCCTGCTTGGTGTGAAGTGTGACAGTAGCTGCAGCAAGTGGAGGGTTGCTGCTGAGCACCGACTTCTGAAGTCTAAGATTACAAATATGCTAGGATGCAGTTTAATCCATGTTAAGCTGCTGAACATGAGGGCTGAGGTCTTAGACGCTGTAATTAGCCAGCGACACCTCTAACCCCACCCCTCTGCTCCTACCTCCACCTTCTTAAGGATTGCCTCAAGTTCTCACCACAGGAAAAGAACCTCTTACCCGTTTGTACATCCATAAAGACAAACTACCCTGCTGGTCTTTTTTCCGTTGCTCCTTGAGAAAATCCTGGTTAAACTTGTGAACCTTTGTGATACTAGAAGTCTTCAAATCCAAGAAAGTAGATCATGAAATGTACTTCTGCTCGATTAAATAAAAAGTGTGTGTTGATTTCTTTTTTTTTTTATCCCATCAAGATATGAATATAAATAAATCAAAGTCTTGTATAAACCAAAGGGTGGAGAGCTTGAGTAAACAGCTCAATGTGGAGAATATAGCAGTCATGTTTTCAGATATGACAAGCCTTAATTATAAAGGGAAGCACAGCAGAAATAACTGAAACCAACCTGCTGCAAACACCGTGTGAACATCTGTAGCCATGCAAAGAGAAAAGTTCAATCCCTGTTTTATGGTTTTAGACGCCAGAATATCCAAAAATGATCAAATGTGTTTTAATAACTGATCCTTATGATGGTGTAGAGAAAAAAAAGATGTAAATTTCCACCAAGAAATATCCAAAACTTGAAAGAAACAGAAATGTTTGGATTAATTTCAGAACTTTTCTAGAATTTCTTTTTTTTACTTTTTGAGTTTCAGAGGTGGAAATTCTTCAACTGTGGAAGATTTTTTTAAATTAATGAATTAATTAATTCTTAGATTTGTAGCCAGAAATGTACTTCTTTTTTTAATCTACAATGATCCTCATACACCGTCTTAGACCCTTGATTCAAAAGGAAGGTTTTTATTCAGGCACAATGGTAAAGGGGTAACAAAATATCCAGGTGGAAACATATCAGCAATAACCTTAAAGAAGAAACTGTTGCTGCACATCAATTTTGGAAGAGTTATGAGCAAATGATTTGAAGTCCATCACTCAGATGAGAAGATTAGTCGGATGTGGAAAACGTTTAAGGCCGGATGATGTAGACATCCCAGCAAATTCACTCCAAGGTCGACGCTCACAGTTTTCACATTAATCACAATAACCACAATAAATGTTGAGGTCCATCTCGACTCTCCAAGCCTCAGGCTGTAAAAACTTAAAGGTCATCACAGGGCAATCAGATGGAGGGGTGATGAACGGGGCGTCTCCCAGTCACAGAGCCGACCATGAACTCGTGTTCTGGAGATAAGCAGTTTGACCCACCGGGTCATAAACTGGATAATGATCCAGAGCAAATCTAACACAGAATGGCTGAAAAGTTAAAGAGCGGCGATGGTCCAGTCAAAGACCAGTCCTCAGCATGGTTGCAATGATGTGGACCTTAGAAAAGCTGTTTAGAAAGAAAAAAACATGCGCCAACCTCAACAAACCAAAACATCTGATAAATTCCTCCACAATGATGTCAGAGGCCAATAAAGTCAGTCAGGAAACTCCGGAGGGTTTGTTTCTACACGTTACTGAGCAAAGTTTTTTCACTTGAACTTATATTTGAATCAATTTAGAAACAGGGCAAATAAAAGCTCTACGACTGTATCAGCACGTTCTGTCTTTTAACTTGACTGCGCAGCACTGTCCAAGAAATTTATTGCAAAGTCAAATGAGTATTGTAATTAAGTTAAGGAGTAATAAAATGAAGGTCTCTTGCTGGTGCCTTAAAGTGTAATTGTTAGCCTGAGATTTGGTGGCATTAAAACCTAACCAGATGTCTTCTGGTTTCACCTCACCCTTCCAGTCTGGCTCCGGCTTTCAGAAACGCAGCACAGTCCAGCGCTTTGTTGCAGAGAGAGCCAGCAGCTCCTTCAGATTAAACTCGTCATGTTCTGGACCGAATCTGGGCACTCTGGGTTTAAACAAGCCTGAAAACTGAACGGGCCTTACATCAATATAAAAATAGCTGGAGGCAGAGTTTTCCCAGAGTTTTTCCCCTACATCATCTGATGTAATGCTTAGAGTTCTTCCCTCTGCTGCTCGGACGGGCCGAATCGCAGAAAAGCACATCTCCTGTGATCAAATGTTATGAACTCAACAACTGAAGCATTGAGTTGCAGGCTTGATTTTCAGCTTTGCAGCCTTACCCCGACCTGGGCACCAAACAGCTCAGAGCTGATTCCAGAGTAAATCTGTAAATCAGTAAATCAACAAGTTCAGGCCCAAAGGTTTGGTACTTTTGTTCAATGTGAAAGATACAAACCCTCAAGGTTACAGTAAATTGCATTCAGCAGGATGGAGGAATTATTATTAAAATTACTCAAGCAGTTAAGTTTCATAAGTTACTAAACTAGATTGTTGCTTAAACATCTAAAGAGCAAATATTTGAGAACCACAAACAGAGATATAAAGCATAATTAAGCAACATCACATTTCTTCAACTATATAAATAGCTATTTGAGTCAAACAAGAAGCACTTTCATACAAATATGACTTTGCACAATTTTGAAGATTTAAAAAAAAAAACACAAAACAAGCTGGAATCTTGAGCACTAACAAGCTAAAGCTGATGATGAAAAGCAGGGAGTCAACACTCACTGTAACTTTATGCTAACAAACAAGCTTTATAAGAGGTGGCATCTTAGTTACATTATTTTCATAAAACATTACTGCCATGAAGCTCACTATAATAAAACTTATCATGTGGAGAGAAGAGAGGTTTGCACACAATCAGCAGAATAAAGTATTCTGGTGAAAGAGAAGCAGATGAGCTGATCTATGCATTATAACATCAGAGTAACTGAGCAAGAACTGTTGGCTCCACATCTAACCTTAAAGCTGTCAAAAGGTTTTGTCACATAAGATCATTAATGTCTTTCTGTTGGGTGCCGGGTTGCCAGGTCTCCAAGCTACCTTTCTCTAACTATATGAAGTCAAATTAAAGCTACAGACGTTGTGATCACCACTGTTGTTTTGGTATTGTTGTAATATGCATTGTTTCCCAAATGCAGTTATCAGTCTCATCTGCTGCCCTTCTTTCATTTCTATGAATTGTAAATATAAAAATAATAGCCATCAAGAGCTATTAGCCAAAACTTCACTACAAAGAAAAAAATTAGATCTGCCCTTAAATTTCTACATTTAGAAATTAAAGTAGATGTTAAGAATTACGACTGTTTGAGGTGGAGAACTGACCTGAAAAGGACCCGAATCTTATATCAAAACCCAAAACAGATTTTTTTCTTTAAAGTTTACCTCAGTCCTGGCCTTCGTTGGCATTTAAAGCCTCCTCTAACCTCGATACAGATAAGCATCCACACTGCAGGCTCTGATCTTGTATTCAAAGATGAAGGGAAGATTTTAAAGCCTTAGAAAGAAACATACCCGCGGATTTTATACCCCGTTACTGAGATACAGCCAGGCTCAAAGAGATGTGCAACTTAAACTTATTGATTGTCAGTTTGATACACTGTGAGCAGAGCGAAGGATTTCCACGTCTGCTCAAGGTTCTGTGAATACTGTGGCAGTGTGAAAGCAGCCGAGGTTGAGGGAAGGTTTGATGTTGCATTGACAAACATGAGAGGAGATCCTCGGAGAGCTGAAGAGGAAGTTTATCAGATAAACATCTGTCAGCGCTGCAAACAGACGCGTCATTAATTACATGTGATCTGAGTGGAACTGCTGACAGCTTCCTAATCAGAGAGTCTTTGAAACAGTTCATCTCCAGGAAGAGTGCAGGTTTGTAGGCCAGAGTTTCTGCAGTCTGGAAAAATATGAGGTTCAGTCGAGCTTTCTAGGGAAAAACATGGAGGAGAAGAACAGAGTACAGAAAATAATTCAACTTCTGGACCTTTTCTGTCCTCTAAGTTTGTTTGACCTTTCATTAGTTCTGTTTGTCCTGTTGTCCACCCATCCATTCAGTTTTTTTTTTGTTTGCTTTTTGCAGAATCCATATTTAATCCCTGTGAGCCTGGAAAAACCAGATGTTTCTATATGTGATATGTGCAGACACCCTGGGAGGTTCTTGTTTTTTTTCTTTTTGAAAAAGACTTTATTAAACACGGAAAGCGTGTAATCTGTGTTTAAATAATTTATTACAGCCGTCCATGTGTTGATGGAACATGTATTTGTTTAAGCTGATTGTGCAGTTACAATATTTAAACAACTGAGTCCATATATCTAAGCCAGGTCTGTCCTAAAAAAGACATTTTACTCTCAGATGGACATTTTATCTTATTTAATAAAATATGTAGAAGTAAAGTAACAGCAGACATTAGCAAAAGGGTTTCAAATGAACAAACTACTTAAGACAGTTCTGATGTTAAAAGGAGCTGAAGCAGGTAAACAAAGTATATTGATTATAAAATCTCAAAGTATCAAGTAGATAAACTACTTGATACTAGTTCCAATAGTAAACAACAAAAAAACAACTAAAATGGACCAAATCATCAACTAAAGCTGAATTTTAGGGTTTGCTTTAAGCTGCAGATTGCACTCAGTTATCTTTATTTAAGGTTGAAAGTTGTCAGAAGATGTTATTTGTTCATTAGTTTTTGCTATTTTAGAAACAATAAAGTTCATTCTTGGGATTAAAATTGCAGCAACAATCTTATCAATGTCATTTTTCTTCTTGATAAAGTAAGTAAATAAACGCTGAACTCTCCGTGACTCATCCAGTTCCATTTTCATTCATCGGATCATAATTGAGCATTTAATGTCAGTTATTGAGGGCTTAACATGAAAAATAGCAAGATAAAAAGAAGAACGGGAGAGAGAGAGAGAGAGAGAGAGAGAGAGAGAAAGAGAAAGAGAGAGAGAGATATCCAGTGTATGTAACCATTAGTCTTTCATCAGCAAACTGAGGGAAAGCAAACAGTTCCACTCAGTACTGCAATCTAACAACATTGCAGAAAAACTGAAATCTTTGCACCTGTCAGGACCCGGTCTGATCTCTTGGTGTTTTCAACTTGCATCACCTGCAACAGGGTCGATTTGCAGCTTGTACGTTCTGTACCTCTGCAGACTCTCAAGCACAAAATGTTCTTTAGAAATGAAAAAGGCGGTGAGCAGATCTCATAATACCAACTATTACCAAATGATGGCTGACAAGGAAGTGAAACCTTTTAGGCTACATTAACAAAATGGAAGCTTTTAGCCTTCATCAGCTCCACAAACTACACCTTAAAAGGACATGGCTCCGCTTCTTCAGAGACTCACTGTGGAGAATATAAAGGAATGAAATGATTGCAGAAATTGAGAGGTGGTAACAGTGTGTATATAGCGCATCCATGTTTTCTTTATGCTTTTATGTAAAGCAGGATATTTCTATCATGTTTCTTCTACCTTTTGGTGTCCAATACATTTCAGAGACAACAGCTATCACACACTTACCATGTGCAGGAAATCTACATACTTTTCTGTGTTTTTTCTGACCTTTTTTCTCTTTGGTATTGTTTTTTCCAGTAACTTGTTCTAATTTCCTGAATTTTCTCCAGTTTTCCATGTTTCCCGTTCCCTCATCTTCCTCCCTGGTTCTCTGCTTCCTTCTGCCTCCTCAAAGCTCTGAAATTTCATCTCCTTTTGACTCATTAGGGAAAGTTGTTGATACCTTTCCTGCAGCTTACTATCCATTGTTCTCTGACCACTTTCAGCTGCAGCACCACTATCTCATTACAAACATGACCGCCCTGATCTCTTTACCAGAGTCTTCCTGTTTATGGAGTCTCTTCTTATTATATGGAGGCATCACACAGATCCAGTTACACTTTGTAAAACTGCTTTACCTCATTTTATTCCTTCCAATGTTTGAACTTTGTGTCTAATACATATAAAATATATACCTTCAAAAACATCACTTTCAAGCTAACCTGAGCCATCATAGTTCCCAAATACTGAACGTTTAAAATGAAATGTGGGGAAAATAGGAGGGAAGAGAAATTGTGCATTGCAATATTTACCATGAATATCATCATGGAGCCAAACTTCAGATTCAGAAAATTCCTCCTAGATGAAAACCTGGACAAAGTGAGTTTTCAGACAGGAACAAGATGCCAAACTGTCCAAACTGGTTTTGGATGACGTAAAGGGTTGAATGTATATATTTAAACTTTAATCTATGATTTAGATCTAATTCTTGTCTTTAAAGGTCATTTTAGTTGTTTTGTATAGTCGACTCTGGTATTTGTTGGGTTAGGAACTGCAGCTGCCTGAGAACCACTAAAATCCACAAATACTTGAGATCACCTGTGAAACGATTGACTCCCTAGTATAATAGTTCAAACACCAAATATACCTTAAAATCAGCAGTTTTACTTATTTTTGCTCTTGGGGGTACAGCCAATCAGCACCAAGGAAAACAAATGCTGGTCCTGGATTGGATACTTTGGAAACAACAGACAAAAGCAATGCAGAAAGCTATTTATCTTCATAAGCTGCATTTTCCTTTTGAAAATTGGCCCATTGTTAAACCAATAAGTCATATTCCACTAAAAACGTGCGAGCAGACGGGGCTCCGCTGTAATCACTTCACCCTGGAAGGTTATGAAAATAGCTGTTCAAATTCTAATGTGCCTCTCTGACTTTTGTCATTTGTAAAACTGAGCTGATGTTCACTGGAATATGTTTCAGAGCAAACTGGTACAAAACATTTCATAATGCACCAGATTGCAGAGATTGCTTTATAAATGCTTATTATACAGTAAGAAATTGATATCTGTTTTTTGTACCATTTTCATGTTGTTCTTATAAATAAAACATTACATTCTGCAGTGTGGTGGTTTCAAAGGAATCTGACCAAATATATTGAATTTTAAGCGTTTATGTTGCCGTGGGCGAATGTTTCTCCCTTTAGAAACTCTTTGAACTGCAGAGCTGTCGGAGCGAACTCAGGTGAACTTCAGAGGCCAGTGGACCATTTGAAGTTTATGTAAACAGTCAATTTTAGGCGTTATCTTCAACATGATGAATTCAAGATATGAGAATGAAATCAGGACACATCACTTCTTTTATGGTTCTTCTGTGGTTTTTAAAATCTACTAAATCGTTTTACACCGCTGGGAATCAGTGATTAGAAGATGCTTCATGTTTTGTGGATTTACGATTAGCAGGAGATAAAGCGGATGGTTTTTGTTTGTAGTTTTTTTTATATATAACTTCAGCTCATATCTGAACATTTTTTCTGCTGGTACTGGATATCTTGAGTTTCCCTTTCCGGCCCTGAGTCCCTCCTCTTCTTTCCTGTGGGGTTTAACCTTCGGTCAGGTGGATTTTCTCTTCTGACTGATTCACTTCATTTCTTTATCTCATTTCCTTCTCTCCCAGTCTTTTTTTCTTCTTTCCTCAATAATACCGACATTGTTCTTTTTTAGTTTCTGCATGTCCAGTGCTCTAAAACACAGCTGAAAACTATAATTCTTACTATCCAGCAACAGAACAGCTTCAACTGACGCAGACATCAGAACAAAGGAATTCCAGTCCCAAAGATCTTCACAAGATTTGGGATAAGTGATACATTTCCTTTTGTTTTCTTGGTTTGGTCACATTTTACTTTTAATGCTGCACTAACCTAATTTACAGCGTCTCTGGAATAAAATATGCACCCTTCTCAGACAGGCCAAAGCATTTCTGCAACTTGATCATTTCACCCTTTTTTAATGAAACCCAGTTAATCGTTCTCAGACGGTTTTATTTTCTCTGCCACAGCAGCTATGTTCCCTCAGCACCAGAAACGTCTCGGGGAGGATTCTGTGGTGAATTGTTGAGCTATAATCTGAAACTCCATCCTGTGTGTAACTCAATCAGCATTTCACCACCGACATCTACAAGTGGGGGCACGTCAACCATTGTAACAGCGGAAAGGTGAGCCGCTGAAGACGGCTTCAACCCTCAGTTTGGCTCATTTTGTCTTTTAAAGTCTGGACTTTTATCCAGCAGTCCCGGCCCGGTGCTTTGGGTCTTTGTGAAGCGGATTCTGCAGCTTTGCAGCATCTGGGTTCCCGTTTGGTTTCTCTGCACAGCTCAGCTTCGTTTGGCTGCTTTCAGGCTCAATTTAACTTCATCTAAGCAAACAGTGGAACCATGTACGCACCATAAAGTAAAGACAGTCAGGAAAATAAAAGACAAATGAAAACAGAGACAGATCCATCATATTTTGGACGCCAGCTGCTTCAGGTTGGATAATCTCTGGTGAAATCCCTCCCAGCAAACTGATCCAATAACAATTTCTGGTTGCTATTTGTCTTTGGTTTAATTTGAATCAGTTCAGCTCAGTTAAGCTAACAGAAACACCAGATTATTTATTAGGACTAAATTATGTCCAACTGCAGCGTTTTAGCTCTTTATTGCTTCTCCCTCTGATGGCGTCTGAGCTCAGAACTTCAGCCATGAACTGTTTGTCTCACTCAGTCAACTTGTCGCGTTAGAACATTTTAACGCTTGTCTGGCAAAATTAGGTTTATGGGTTTACAACAGATGGAGCCAAAAATCACAGCATCAGTGTAGGGCAATTTGGAGGCAGTTTGCTGAATTAGTCACAGACTGAAGGAAAATTAAACAAACAAGGATCCAATATCAGGTCATTTTACAAACACTCAGGTTATAATTTAAACCCTGACAATCACAGGGAACTACATTTTTGTGAATGTCATCCTAAGACTCGATGTGAAATTAGTCAACTTGATGGAGGCTAATTATTCAAAAGGTCTCAACTCAGGTCCACATCAGCAGGTAAAATTACGGGGGTGAGTGACACATAATGAGCAGGGGGTCAATTACTCTGACAGAAAAATGTGAGTCCGCTGGGCGGCTGTTAACCAGCGAGGTCTGCTGGCGGCAGATGTTAATGCTGCGTTGACCGCCGGCGGGCCAAGATGGCTGCAGTCTGACGTCCAGAGAAGCTTTCCACTCAGGGATGGAGCACATGGGTCAGCAGCAGGTCATCTGCTGAGTCCACAGATTTTCTTAGAAAAGATGCAAGACACTTGATTCATCAGATGTAAACAAGGGTAACTACTGGAGGAAAGAAATGCAGTCTGATAACGTATGTGAGTTATCTACATTCGCTAATCACTCACAGGATTACTGGTAGCACATACATGAAGAGTTCTAATAGTTTCTAATAGCTACAACTATTATAAATTCTAGAAGGGGAGTTACTAAGAGTTACTGATGATCCTTATCGCCTCTTTCGAGGCGTCTTGATTCTTGGTGAGTTGCCAGTGAACTCCCTCTATGTTAAATGAAGGACATTAGCTGCAGTATTTAGCATAAAGATGTAACAGCTCTCACAACCAGGATCATTAAGTTGTAGATTAGAAGAAGGGTTCAGTACAGGAGAAGGGTTCAGTACAGTGACTAATACACACTAACTTTCTTTCTCATCCGTTCTTGGATTTGTGGAGATCTGGTCATGATTTCCTGTCATTCCAGATGTTCCAGTCTACTTCCTGTTGTCAGACAGCTTCTATTAAAAGATTTCTGGCCTCAATCTGACGAGTAAACCTCTATGTAACATTGCTTGTCGTTCCTTTTCATTTTACTGATTGCATAATATTTTCTTACACATTTCTGTGATGTTTTATCCCTGCAGGATAAACAAACTTTTTATTTAGATAGAAATAGTACCAGAGAGTAAATATCTATTTGGGACTGAACCAAATTATTCAATATTTGGGGAAAACAGCCTTAATTCGAGGGTCTATGCTGGACTCAGAAGACATTAAGCACCATTGAAATTAAGTAAAAAATAATAATCAACATTTCAATTTCTTTATTTCTCAATAGTTTTTTTGTTGCAACATGTTCTTGGTGATTTAAGTTTTAACTATTCAATGTTTTCCTAGGTCTGATTTATTTATCAAGGACATTTAAAGCCACTTCAGTTTAACCAAAGCACATCACACATAAATATAAACAGCAAAAGACAATAAAATGACAATAAAATGGAGCTAACAGAAGGAAATGGAGTTCAGACTCAGTAAACTAGTCATTTGGAATCATTCTGAGAACCCAATATGTTTTATGAGGAAAAATAATTTTGATTTTTAAAGCTGAGTAAAGAGATTTGCCAATAGGCATCTATTAATGAACCGTACACATAAAATACCTGCTGATATTCCACATAAAGACAAGAATGTTATCAGAAAATACAGCCAGCGGGACATAAGGTGATCAAAACGAAGCCAGATTTGTATAATCAATAAACACAAGCATTACTTTTCAGAGCTGGACGCTTCAGCTGCAGACGCAACGCTCCCCAAACAGGAAATCATTAAAAATGGCTCCCATCTCATCGGAATCGGCACCTGGGTGTCATTATCACTGCTGAAATCTAATGGCAGCCCTTCTTAAACAGTTCCAGCATCAGCCAGCCATGATCATGATCATCATCACTGTCTGCATGCTCAGTGTGTGGGGGTGTTTCTGTGTGTGCGTGTGTGGGTGTGTGTGTGTGTGTGTGTGTGCGTGCTCAATAACCTTTTGCCACAGCTCAATGTGACGCTCTAAATACAGATTCCACATCAGTGACAGCAGGTCCCCGAAGAGCTCAGGAAGCGCCTGACGACGGGAAAACACACACTGTGTGTGTGCGTGTGTGTGTGTGTGTGTGTGGGTGTGTGTGTGTCCGAGTGAAACAACGGTCTCTTTCCCAGCAGAAGCACCTTGCTCTGATTGCTAATTAGCTACTTGTCAACAGTCTTTCCTGTCTCCTCTCCTGTGTCTCCTGTGTTACATGAACACACAGACTGAGCGGTTAGACGCACATTTCACAAAGAACCCCAAAACACATACCTGAGCAAACACAGTCATTTACACATTTGTTTGCATGCATGAGTCATTTTGTTCATCTAGTGCACAATTTACCTCACATAAAATCACTTGTGAATCTCAACCGTCCATCAAAACCAGCTAGAAGCGTGCAGACTGGCGCACACGCTTTCGCCAGTTTCAGTTTGTCTGTTCTCCCTGACAGAGACGTGTTGAGTCGTGTTTTCATCACTTTCCTGCTCCTCAGGGTGCATTATCCTGCATGTTTAAGATGCGTTTCTGCCTTTAAACAACTGATAGAAAAGGGATGAAAGACTTCGACAGCTTGTCAAGTCCTGGAACAGTCAGTCCACCACTGCTAACTTAAAGCAGGCGTGCAGAAGCAGGAAAACATGGAAAAATGGGATGTTCCTCTAGGTCTATAATTACAAAATACTGAGGGCCAAGCGCTGCCTCTGAACCAGCTAAAGATCTATTCAAGACTTTCAGAAAGAAAGTCAACAGATTTTACAGCTATTTGCTCCAGTCTGAGGTCGACAACAGAATTCATGTTTGAATATTTTACGCAATAACTTAGCATAATTATGCAGTGCCAAAACTCGCACCACAAGGTGGCAGTAATGTACCAAGTTGCTTACTTTTTACAACAAAACCAAAGTAATCCCTCTTCTGTTTTTCACTGTAGTTTAGACAGTAAAGTATTTCACAGTAAACCTGTTCAGCCCTCCACACTAACTGGTGAAAAATAAAGGAACAACTGTGACGTTTTTCTGGCCGTTAAATGGATGATTACGTCTGAGGTTCAGATCTTGGACTGTTTGCATGAAGTTTCCATATTTTTCCTATGAGCGCATGAATTCCTCTGGTTTCTGCCTCAGTCCAACAACATTCACATCACTTTAACTCAACAAGCTAAGCTGATCTTAGTGAGTGTGTGCATGTATGTGATTGGATGGAACCAAAAGAAGCAGCCTCCCTCCAGCAGAATCTGTGTTTTTATCTCAAATAGATCTGAAGTGGTCACAGACAAATAGGCAAGTAACAAGACTGAACCACAAATGTCCCATTTTTAACAGCAAGAAAATATTTTAATATTTGTCAGAAGGGCCATGAAATATACAAACTGAATACACTGCAGTAGAAGTTCAACATTAGGACATTTTCTAGATAAAGAGTTACCGTGTTTAAGATTCGTTGGTATCAGAAGGCGAAGGAAGGCGAGTTTAAGCACAACTGCCCTACAGAAAAGAACCAAACATTCACAAGATGATTGAATTTTTCAGATATGCACCACAACAGCAAAATGCCTTAGAAACAATGTTTCAGTTCAGCTACTGACCCTTTAAATGTTACAGAAAGTTGAAGACTGACTCGAGGTGAAACAACGTCAAAGGCAACATCAGATATGACTTTCTGTCCATTGTAAAACTATCCATAGTTATTCACTTCAACATTTTGTTGGGTTGCAACAACAGACTAGATGTATTTTATTCTCTGCTACATCTACACAAAGTAGAGAATAAATGGTTTGTATTTATTTGCTTCTAGTTTGAGTCAGTTTTGCCAGTTCTTTGCAAAAATAGCTCTAGGTCAGAAAAGCATGAATACACAGAAACTTTCTCCTACTACTCTCCAGTCACACAATTTGCTCTCATTAAACTTTAATACTCTGTTTGTCTTTTGTGTTAGAAGCTACATTTGCCTCTGTGTTTCTGTGCTTTACCAAGTCTCCATATAAAGGTACTTCCATATAAACTATGGTGCCAATAATATAGCTCTGAATTGTGTTCAGTTCTCATGTTTTCTCAGTTTTATTTAATGTAGGCATCAAAACTTCATATATCTGGACAATAAAATCCCCTTTTGTGAAGCTGAATGCAAATAAACACTGTTCAAATTTTTATTGGTGACAACTTTGAAACCAATGCAACAATTTCCTTCCACATCAAAAGTATGGACAATAATGAATTATTGAGATTGTAACATCAACATTTTGAAAAAGTGCAAAGGCTGTGATGACTTTTGTGCACTAGGATCTCAATTTCCTGTTAGAAAAAGTGACAGAAGTGCTTCACTCCAGCTGTAGAAAACACAGCCTCTCCAGAAGAGGAGCCATAAGAGGACAGATGCAGGCGCTGAGAACCTCCAGAGTGGCTAATGAGGTGGAGAACAGTCACCAGTCCTAATAGTGAAGTCACAGTGTGCTGTTGCTCCGCCGTCTGAGGTCTGTCTCTCATTCAATAAACAGTCGCCTCCTCCGTCGACTGCAGGAAGCCAAATGAGCCGACAGAAAACGCACATGTAGCACTGCGTTCCCGCTGCAGCGGCTCGCGCTACGCTGCCTTCAAAACAAAGAGATTCCCGTCCGCTGGGCCAGTTATGAAAGCCATCTGCTTCCTCAGCCACTCTGCAGAGTTCACTCACTTTCTTTTCCTGTCTGAACATAAAGACTCTGCAACTGATTATTAGAGGCATACAAGAGTTTGCTTAATCTAAAGACATAAAAGACCCATCAGAAGGTTGTGTGTGCTGTCTTAAAGCGTTTTCTTTCTCATTAAAGGTGAAGTTCTGTAAAGGTCAGGGAGGGTTCTGATGGTTAAGAAATCAGGATCGACTCTTTCGGAGACGAAACGACACAAACAATGGTTCTGTAGATGGAACATGATTTCTACATTCAAGCGTACACCTTGACCTTTTCTCTAAAATGTTTTGGGAGAAAGAAATTACTTTTCACTCCAGTGACTGAGAGGAGTTTCATGCCTTCAATCCCTGAGAAACTATTTCTACAAGAGGAGCAACTGTAGGTCATTTCAGACTCATCTTTAAAAATAAACAGAACCACATTTTTAGGGTTAGAGCTGGTTCATCAGTCTGAAAGGGGAGGTATAGTGTGTTTCTATCAATTTATTGCAAGTAACTATATTACCTTCAGTTATTTTAAAAATGCTGTATATATAAATAAATGTGACTACATAATTTAACACATTGAAATTCGGATGCTGTCTCTTTGAAAATTCCTGCTCTTTCTGAATGTATGCCTTCAGAAAGTCGTAGCAACATCGCGCTAATATTAATCTTTTAACAATGTTTTCCCCAGCGTTGGTAAGTAGCTCCTATAATGAGCTCAGCAGATGGTGTTTGCTAATTGCTGCTGGCCAGTCTGAAGGAGCAGTGTTGGAAAAATTATTATCTAAGTTCATTTAAATTATGAGTTTATATGTTTTCATATTATTATTCTTTTGTGTTTCTTCTTTGGCCCCTTTTCTTTTATGGTACATTATTAACTGTTCTTTGGATGTTTGTTTGAAGATTAGAAAGGTTACACACTCTTCTGGTTTTATCAAACTGCCTGTCATGGACGAGTCAGCTTTGTAAGAGCGGTTCTCCACATCTGGCTCTGCTCCCCTCTTCTGCAGAAAAGTAACATGTTTCTGGTTGAATCCTTGCAGGTTGGGAACAAAAATAGACCCGACAAGCAGAGTGTTGGAGTTGCGGGTGAGGGGAGCTCTGCGAGGTGGAAACTTGGACGAGGAATCAAAGCAACACTCCAAGTATGTTTTAGATGAGGGAGTAACACCATAACATGATGTAAAGCTAAGAACAGTTGATTTTACATGTTACTGTCCCTTTAAAAGTTTCACCAACACAGACTCATTTATGGCTCCAATGCCTCACAGAAATGGTGCAACTTCATGTCTGAATTGCTGTCTGCAGTTCGGTCCGCCCGGCTGATTAAAGGAGTGGTGCTGTGGGCTTCCCATCATCGCTGCTACCCAGAGAAGACAGGAATCACCATGGCAACTGAGGAGTTGAATTTTTCATTTTATGAACCCATCACCAGGTAGGTTTTAAATTAATATATAAAGGGCCAACAAAAGGATGTTGATTTATGCTGGATTTTTAGGCTCCATCTCCAGCCTTCAACATGTCCTGAAAGGTTCTGCCTTAATTTGGTCTCTTTGTCACTCTGACGTCTCCGACTGCGTTTGTGCTCACTGAAATAGAAAACTGGAGATAATCATGAAAAGGAGAATAAACTGTACAGAAAAGGTGAACTGGAACCTCCTTGTCAGGTGCTGACGTTAACATGAGTGCAGGGAAACTTTTGTAATGCAGCCAGCTTCCCTGGCAGCTCATTAAGCAGCAACATGTTATTTTAACGTCTGAAAGCGTCAGATGTTCATCTCTGTGGATGAAGGAGATGAAGATAAAAGATCTAGCTGTGGGGGCCCGTTTAGCTCACAGCTGTGGTTTTACAGAATCTCTGCTGTAAAGATTCACACGTCTCAGGAGGATTCAGAGAACGATGTCGGGGCTCGGGCAACACGTAACCATGGAGACAATTATGAGGCCGCAACCTCTTAAACGACGAGGACTCAAAAAGTAGAAAGAAGAAAAATATTTGTATTCTTCTTGTGGATTTTGTTCAAATTTTTAAATTAATTTGTATGTAAATAAGAAGGAATGTTCTGTTACGTTTTTAGATGTCCTGTAAAGTTTAATGAATCAATTCTTAACCAAAGTTTAACATTTTACTGCTATCCATTTCACCTGCTATAAAGTTCACTTCTCCAGAGTTAATGTGCCTAAATCCAAACAGATCAAAAGTAATGTGATTAGAAAATGTTTCACATAATTGACCTAATTTTTACTTTAATTTTTCTTATGTATTTGAAGCTTAATGAAAACATCACTTTTCAGGTAATTTATAATTTTTTCAATCTCGGCTGGTAATTTGAAGCTTCTTAAGAGCTAAAATATGTGTCAATTACATAACCAATTTTATACTATTGACTGGAAGAGTTCAATCTTTAATACATTATTGGACACTCAAAGTGACATCTCACCATTCTTTTGGCTGAATCTGGGTTTTCCTTTAGTTCCCAAATATCTGGAAATCTTTAGAGCAGATCTGAATAATTTCCAGTTCTTGAATGTCCCAACAGTGTAGTGCAAAAATAGCCTACACTGAAATATGCACAAGGTTTCATTTTGCATTCAAATCTAAATATATTCCATTAGTTTTGAAATAAAAATGAGTTTTTATTTTGAAGGCAATTTCTGAGATTTTTCTCTTTGGGTTGTTTTCACTTCATTGGCTCATGGCAAATGACCCATAGAAAGCAGAGTTGTTTTTTCATGGACCTTGAAGTCCAGCAATAAGATAATAAGTACGACTAGCAGCATTTAAACTGTTTGCATGTCAATAAGAGTTTCAGGACTTTGGCTTGACTCTCATTGCAGACCTGAAATTTCTGAATTTTGCAAAGACCTACTAAATACACAAGAAACTGCATATTTCTCATCGTTTGATAAATATGATATCTGCAGCATAAATCTCCACTTGTCAGTTTTAGATGGTCCATTTTACTGACTAATAAAACACAATATCCTAGTCAGAACATGCTGGTAATCTACTGTTACCAGAAGCAGAGGAAAATCATATTTAGAGTCAGTATATTTTTGAATAATGAGTTCAGGCTATCGACTACACCCACAGTTCCTCATGTGGAATTTGGGAACATTAAATATCCAAGCCCAGTCTGGCAGAGTAATCCACTGGATTTTAACACCAGCTTGAAGTGGAAAGCTTTTCAAATATGTGCTTCCAAAAAAAAGGACTTAGAAAGCAAAAGAAGCTAATTTTTATGAAATTACTAGCTTGAAAGAAAATGCTTGGAATTAGATTTTTGTTTGTTTCCTGTCAGTACAAACAGAAGTTATGACAGAGGTGAGGACTGTTTAGTTTCGCTGACATAATCCTTTGAAAGCAGCAAAGTGATTTATGCATTCAAATTCTCCTGACAAATACTCTTTTATTTTGATTTCATGAAAACAGGAACTTGAAAGAAAATGTCCAGGAGTCTCTTAACAATTCAGTTAAACAGACAACTTCTACTAATTATTTGGCTACATGCAGCTCTTTAACATCATTAGGAAGGTAATCATAAATATTACAAATGAAAGCAGCGGAAAAACAACACACACACACACACACACACACACACACACACACACAGATCTGTCATATATCACCTCTTTGTAATCTTTAGAGCCTTTCAGAGGATTCCTCTGTAATTATAGTCTCAGGAGAATTGCACTTTGCTCAGCAAATACCAACACTTCCCAGTTATGAGCTAAACGTGCCTGAACAGAAATGCAGCAGCGGCTCTGATGAAGAACTGGCAACAGTTCGACATGTAACAATGAGAAACGCTAAGCCAGGAAAGATTAGAATCACATTCCTCATGCAAAACATCCACTCCGCCTCACAGCCGCGCTGCAGTCAGGCCCTACGTCTGCAAGGAGAAAACTAAGATTAGGTCTGGCTTCATGAGGTTTGCATTTGCATTTCATTCATTCATTTACAGGAAATGTGTGTGTGTGCTTGTAAAGGCAGAGTTTAGGGTTAACAAAAAAACTCATTCTTGTTCCTGAAACAAGAATCAAAAACTGAAAATCAACATCCTTGTTCATGATAGATTCAAGACTAGTTGTGGTTTCCTCACAAAGAGATAAAAAAAAAAAAAAGAAAGCAACCCGTCGCATGGCATCTGCCCAACCCTGGGGGTAAAACTGTTAAAAATGCATGCATTCAGCTGCAGCATATGGCATTCAGTACAATCAGGGCGCGTTAAACATTTAAACATGTTCCATAATTCCCTGTGTGGAACGCAGCTTGACCTTTCAGAGCCTGCAGACGGCTGGCTTTAACACTCTGCTTGACATGTAAACCACAGGAAACGTATTTAGGCCCATAATTATTTATCACTTGTTTCAATGTCTCATGAAACAGAAAAGATCGGGCCATCACCTCAGAATAACTGTTTCAGTCTGAAACATATAAAACATGATTAGTGAGAAAGCAAAAGAGAGAGAGAATGAAGAGGCACCAAAGGGCAAAATCCTCATGTTTAAAGAGAACAAAGTCAACATCAGGTGATGTTCAGGTGAACATCAGTCAACATCAGGTGATGTTCAGGTGAACATCAGTCAACATCAGGTGACTTTTTAGTGGAAATGTTTCTATAACACACCAGGAGGCTGGATCATGTTAAAGGTAAAACTGATAAAAGAATGAAACTTCTAGAAATTATTTGGAGACTTCCAAAATAAAAGATGAAATGTTGCTGCAAATACATGAAAGACTGAGACAGTTTTTTTAATGATTATTTGTCAGATTAATGAACAGAATAATTGATTACTAAAATAGCTGCAGCCCTAGATATATCTGTTTCTTATTAATGTTATTGCATAATTTAAAAAAGTCTTTATTAATATCATTATGCAAAGCATTACACAATGTGTGTCTTAGAACACGCAGACAACTTGACGAGACTAAAATAGGGAGCAAGCATAATGACGGAAAATAAAAACCCTAAAAATTAATCATCCTTCTTCAAAGAACGGACAGTAAAAAATGTTAATGATTTCCTCGGGTCTTCAAAAGCAGACGTTAGAAAGATTGAGGACTGAGGTGCTCATTAGTTAATCATTAGCTTATCGTTAGCCAGAAGTAGAGTATAACTCTGAGCAGAACACACACACACAAGGTCAAAGTTTCCCCTGTTGCAAATTTGTAGTAAAGGATTTGTAGCTTTGGTTTCTTCAGGCGAGATTATGAAATGTTTGCAGCATACAAAGCTCTGCATGAGACAAGAAAAAAAACATCTTTAATGTGAGATAAGATGGTGAGAAAAGTTACAGGGAAGTTGCTGAAATAGATTCTGAATTAGAACTTCATAAAAACAGAAAGGCCAAATAAATCAGAACCCAGAGGAGCCGGAGGAGCATTAACCCCAGGAGAGGAGCGGATGCAGACACATCCCCTAAATGACTCCAGCTATAAGTGGGTCAAGGTATGCATTGTTCCCCCCTGTGGGGGGTCGGCTGAACAGCTGAGTGGGCTTAATGCTTCTGCTCTGGATCTAATGCAAAAAAAAAAAAAAAAAACTCTGAAGAGAAGGTAGAGTTCAAGACAAATGATAAAGTACCAAGTCATCAGGCAGGATAGTTAAAAGTTTAGAATCATAACTGAGATATTACATAGATAAATACGTAGCAAAACCTCAGCAAGCAAGACAGATACATAGACAAATGTATGCAGTACCTAAAAATACTTACTCCTTGAATTATTACATTTTTGTTACCTTAGAACAACAAAACAATATTGACAGAGGCTCTCAATCCAATTTGATTGCACTTGTTTTGTTTTTGTTTGCAAAGAAAAAACTTTGAGTGTCTAGAAAGCTGAATGTGGGTCTATAATACTAATAACTTATCTTAAAAAACTACTTTTAATGTTTTCTTCTACCTTTTTCCAATAGGATTAGCAACATTAACACGATACCTTCGAGATCTATTCACATCGCATCAAATCTTATCTGTCAAGCTACAATGTATTTTACATGATGATCCAACACAAAGTTGAAATCTGCAAAAACTCGAGACTCAAAAACCTCTTATAACTGCATATTTTAACAGTTCAAACACCAAAAATACCTTAATTTGTATTAATGTGCAGTAGAAACCATGTTGCCATGACCACATTAGTTACCATCATCGTTTGTATGAATCATCTTATGGTAAACTACAACAGGTGAAAGTTCATTGTGTCCAATAACACACAAAACAGAAAAACACAGTAACAGAACAACATCAGGTCTCCAGATTGGATCAGTGATGTAGTCGGGTTCCTGGTGGCCCCCATGGACACACACTGGGTCAGAGCCACCTTCACTCCTCTGTGCCCTTCACAAACAGACCTGACATGCTACACATTTGTAGCTACATAACTCGGAGGTTCGCCGTCCTGAGTGAACTGGAAATAATCAAACATCACTTTTACAAATGGACTCTTGAGTTCAGCTTTGAATTATTAATCATGCGATGAGGCCACTGGAGGCAGCCTTTAATCCACGCCAATGCAAATGCACCCCAAGGTCAGCAGCATTACGCTGCAGCGGCCCGTGGTTGGCACAGGGAGAAAGTCTGTGAAATGGGTCCGTCGTAGTTTAGCAGAAATCAGAACGCGCCGTATAATGGGATGGCCTCGAGCCCACGGCAGGCAAAGGGGGGAATTAGTTAGAGCCCGGGCCACATCAAAGTATTTCAAGGACAGAGTGTTTTTTTTTATAAACCGTCACCCCGCTGAGCTGCCATTTTCTCTGGAAACAGGATTCACAAAATAACCACAACAATGTTGTTGCAGAGGGCCAGGGCGATAGTGAGTGAGTGTGTTTTGGGACTTCTCTCCGCCACGCTGCCTTAATTCTACTCATTATTTTGTGAAGGACAGCAAGAGGATGGCCCTCACGGCTAAGCATGCTCTAAGTGGAAGAAGTTTAAACTAATTTTAACTTTTAGAGAGCCATGCACTTCAAATGAGTCTGCACAAGTTGCATAGCAACAGCAGCAAATGTGTTGGCGTTGGTGTTTATGTTTGATGGCGGTAAAACCCGGAGAGGTCCAGCGGACTTCAGAGCTCCTTGCTGCTAATAAGGGAGTTCTGGTCGGGGTTACAGTGAAACCCGGACAATTAGTGGGTCTGTAATGGTTTGTAGGAGCTGCAGTGAAACATCCAGCCAGCCGGGACTGCCATGGTCTCTGATTAACCCACTCGCAGGAAAACTTTCAGATCCTCACGGAAACACTCAGATTTACACTCATTTATAAATCCACTCTGATGCAGCAGAGGGAAAAAACACACACTCAACTGATATCATACCATTGCATCTGCTGCACAATCACAAATGACTCAAAGAGTGTTTCATTTCCACAGAGTCTGACATTCGCTGCTCAAATGGATCTAAATCTGCAGACAACAGCTTTGTGCTTTCAGATAAAAATAAAGGATCACTGGTCATGAGTAATCGGCCGTTGTGTTTGGTTTTAATTCCAGTGTCTGGTGTGCTGCGATGCGTTCGGAGGTTTCCTTGTGTGGAGTCCAGGTCTGTCCCTGCTCAGCTTCCTTTCTACCAGTGGGTTGTATAAAGATAAAGGCTCTAATTGCACACAGCAGACTTCCATCATTATTCCCAGCAGTTTTTGTTTCTACCAAACAAGGATGCTGCCATCGTTTCCTCTCCCATGAACACTTCACCTGCTGGGAAAGGTCTTTTACTGCTGAATGAACACAAGCAGTATTATTGCCTAATACCTCAATAATCTGTTTAACTCTTTATGGTCCTGCAGCCTCACAAACAGAAGCGGCAGGACAGAATCAGCCATCAGACGGCGGTTCCTCCTCTCTGCCAGTCTGTCAAAAGTCTTCTGGAGGAAAAACTCACTCTCTTCTGTTTTCACCAACTTCCTCCGTCTTTAACTCGGTCTCTTTATGCTCTCACTGTTCAAATCTGCAGAAACCCAATTAGTGGAGATGGGAAGCTCTTCCCTGTCGTGGCTCCAATTTAGGATTTAAACTGATAAGCAGAATGCTTTTTTCACCCCCGACATAAAACCTTGCCAACGTGGCGAAGTAATGAATTACCCTCCAACCTCTGTTTCATTACACATTTTCACACAGGATAATAAAATTTGCTGAAATCACAGGTGACCCAGATTCTGCAGAGTGATGTAGGGTGAGGTTTTACCTCCCCTGCTGCTGATGTGCCAAATTAGAGCTGAAGACTAACAGCTGAATAGTTAAACCTCCTTATGTTCTGAGATTTGCAGGAGACTGACTGAGAAATTTAAATTGCAAATTAAAGAGAAATTGATGAAAATCCCTGAACTGCTCCTCATGTGCAGTCAGAAGTTTACATCCTCATCACTGCAGCAAAGACAATTCAGGACTTTTAAAGATTTGCTTCAGCTCTTCTGTCTCAAGGCACTTATAATGAATCATACAACGCTGACCATTTCCTTTTAAACCAGGTTCACAACTTTCAATTTAATGTGCATTTTTTCTGCTCCATATAAGGTCAAAATTATGTTTTATAGGTAAAAGTCACACTGTTGCCTTCAACAAGCTTCTAACATGAATCCTGATCCATAATTATCAAATTGTATTGATACAAGTAGAACAGTTTATTAAAACTGGGTGAAACTTGAACAGGATGGAGAACAGGTTAATGGTAATGCTCTGACTTCAAACCTGTTGAAAATCTGTTGGTTCCGTTTGAAAGACGAGTCTGTGGGGAAAATATGACATAATCTTTTGTGATGGCTTCAAAAAGTATGCAAAGTGCAGAATGGTTTAAATAAATCATTAATTATTGAGATTCATACAAAAGGTGAGAGCATGCAAACTTCTGACCAGAAGTTCAACTCTGACTTTCCTTCCTCATTGTCTCAGCTTGCAGATATTCAGCAGTAAGTGCAAACTTTTCAAAGACAATGCCAGGAAGGAATCAATTGTGGTCGTAAAAACATAATCAGGAGGTGATGAATAACATCTGTATGCAGCATTCATGCTGTACGGTTTATCAGATGGCCTTTTAAATCAGCCAGAGAACCAAAAAAAGAACAAAGTGAACAGAAATCAATGTTAAATTTGCTTTGTGATTCATTCCCTCTCTGCATTTTTGCATCTCCTCTCATTCTTGCATGAAGAGAATGTCTTTTGTTGCTAAGTATCAAATGAGCCACACAGTCAAGATCATTTGCAATTCAGAAAGAATCTAAGGAGCTTATATTTCTTTAAATCTTAGGATAAACTAGTATTTTAACAAAAGAGCTGAAGTCTGGTGGAAAACCTCGGCCTTCATGCATTCTTTAAAAGTCTGATCTTCATACTAAAGAAGCATAAGTGGTGAAACAGTTTGTGGTCTGGAATTTAGAGGCTGTTTACTCATGAAACTGCTGCCAAACTATACTGACAGACACTCGGTTAAGACTATTTTCTTATCCTCTTATTTGTTTTAATTCTCACAGTCACCCCTTGCCTGACCCCCTCTGACTTTCCCTCTCATTTGCTGCTTCTCTTCATCTTCCCAACTAAATAAATAAATGTAGAGATGAGGGAGAAGGACAGGCTGGAAGATGAGAGCGAGGGAGAAGAAAAAAAAAGTAGGACACTCCAACCTGGATGCATCGTCCAAAGCAATTTGCTCAGATGGAAAGCGAAGCCGAAAGGAGGAGGAAAACAAGGAGCTTAAGAGCATCTCTGCTAAAGAGGGGGTGGCTTAGAGAAAACAAGCAAAATGGACAGACAAGCTGTGCCACCGAGAGCCGAGGAGGGAGGGCAAGTAAAGTGGGAGAGAAAAAAAGTGTTGGTAAAAATCACAAAATGGACAGGGTGTGTGTAGAGCCACGGTGATAGCAGCAGAAAATTGCTGTGCTGCAGCAGAGGGAAAACAGAGCCCCAAATCTCCCCCTGAAAAAAAATAAAATAAAAGGCCAGTTTAACTGAGAAAAAGTAAAAACTCAACTTACTTTTCAGTAGAAACATGCTTTCAATTTTCATTTTCACCTTGCTTTCATCTTTAAATTTAAATCTCAACTCAAAAATCTACAGAACAAAATAAGGCAGACACAAAACCAATATGTTAACACATTCCTGATCTGGAGGGTTCAATGACTGTCCATCAGGATGCAGAAAAACAGGCAGATGAGAACCAACATCCCGACTCTGAGGCTTCAAAATGATTGTCAGCAAACTAATGGTTGACATTACAAGACAGAGCATGATTGCAGGGAACCGAAGGCACCGAATGCTGGGAAACTGTAGGGTACAAGAACAAGGAGGCTATTATTTGGTGTCGTTGAAGGAAAGATGATGATCCAAGAGACACCAAGAAAGATGGAACCAAAATGGAAGCAATATGCCTCTTAAAGTCTGTATACTTTTAGAAGCTGCACTGTATTTATGAAATGTCACCAATTCAACAGTTTTGCCTTTTCTGGCAGACAGATAAAAACATTCATGTTGAAAATGAGGCAGGTTTACACCTCGTTTTATTTGCTCCTCTTTCTCATCATCATCATCATCATCATCATCGGGTCTCCTCCACTTTGTAACAGGAATGATGAGTCTAATGCCTGGTTCATACGGCAAGATTTTGAAATTTCAAAACCTGAGAGAAATCACATGACAACAAGTCTAAAAGGTTTTTTTCTCACAGTGTGTGTTGTTCAGTCACACAGCAGGAGCAATACGCCTCACACACACGCACTACACACACACACACACACCGATTTCACTCAACAACATCCAAAATTTCAGACAGGAAAACACCAAATGTACCTAAATAAACAGTGTGGACTGTGGAAACCATCTTGCCACTACCGCAGAAGTTAACAGCCTCAGTTTTTCCTGATCTCCACTCTTGGAGGTCCAACCAATCAGTGCCAAGGAAAATAAATGGCACTCCTTGATTGGCTGCTTTGAAAACACCACCCAATAGAGTCTCAGATAGCATAGCATCTAAACACAAATGAATAAAACCATGAAACAGAGAGATTTTCATGACTTGTTTGCTAGTTTTGCTAATTTTATACCATGATGTTTAAATAACTATTTTCCACATTTGTATCAATATAGCAAATATAATTGCTGTTTGGTGTTGAAAACCATACTTTAATTAAACACATAATGCATATGAACTTTTGTAAGCCTTACATGGCATGTTTTAACCAAGTTAAATCATAAAAGATTCAGTTCCTGTTCAGGTATTCAACACAGTTTTCTGTTTTAGCCAAGTTAAAATCTATGTAGGCATTCCAGCAGAGATGAACAAACTGCTTTCTGCCGGTACAATTAGAGTTCAGTGGACCATAGCTCTGTTAGAGGTAAATAAAGTGAACATGCTGCTGTTTCTGCTGACCTTTTAAAGCACAATACAAAGCACATGCACCCATTAGCGCACACTTGGCCATCACTATCCAACAGTCCTGTACAAGCAGTTTTACAGCCTTTCACACATTTATTCATGTGATCCAAACAGCTCAGGTTATGGTCAGGAAGGTTAAAAACATGTGACCAGAACCAGAAGCACTCAGAGGATGAGAGGGTGAGTCAGTGACACACATGACTGAATGATGACTTTCTGTCTGAATATTCCAGCAACATAATAAAGTCCAAAATGTGAACAAACGATATTCCAATCATCAAACTGAGCACATTTCAACTTCACCAGCATGTAGTGCTGGTCCTTAACGTAGCCATAACCCATATTTGTACCTTCTTACATCATTCTGACGCCAACAAGACATTTCTGTCCACATAACTGTTGCTCAATGTATATCTTATTTGGACCATTTCAAACATTAAGCAGAGCAATGATTGTATGATAAGACAAATATGCCATAAATCTTTAATTATTAAAGATTTACTGGCTACAATAACCCAACTTTATCTGAAATGAGAGTTATGATTAGGCCCTAATTTGATTGTGAACATAATCTAATTAAGTCACGGCACAAAAAGGATTTCTGACTAAAGACACCAGCTACAGTAAAGCAGCGCGAGACGCTTTTCTATTAAACTTCTGATCCTAAAATGGAGATGTTTTTGGTTGCAACTAAAGTTTTTATGGAGCATTAAGACCTCCAAGAAGGTTAACATTTATTTGTCAAACTAAGATATACAAAATCTTTTCAACTTCATCAGCTATTTCTATAAAAGCCTAGAGAAGGTTGGGAAAAGTTGCCTCTACCATGGACGCCAGTCCCACAGCTCATTTTTATTCCATACAGCTCATCAGGTTATTAGCGAGTTGATAGTGAGCAGACTGATAGCAGAACGAAAAATCTCCAAGGAAACAAAAGACCAGCGTCCAGAAAGGTTCATCCAGCCCAGACAAACAGGAGAAGTGTTAATAATAAAACATCTGATTTATTGAAACATGACAGAAAAGAAAAAGGCAGAAGATTAGATTAAGACTTCCATGTGATTCATTTGCATTGTTTGGCATTAAATGACATTAAAACAGTTGGTATAAATGTCATGTTACACAAAGAGGCTTCTGGGGTCATGCACTCAGGAGACCGGCATGTTTGGGCAGAGACTGAACTAATTCATGTCCAAATCTTCGTCTGTTTCCACCCCCACATGCAGTGGAATCCTCCTTGGTTTGTTTCCTGTTATTTCTGATGGAAGGAATAAAGACAAACAGCAGAAATAGCTGTTTAAGGAGGAGAGATCAAATGACTGCAGGGGAGGCCTGAAAAGCAAAGAGCAAGATAAAAATATGAACTGGGGCAGGACTGGATGGAAATGAGAAGAGAAAAGAGGAAGTGAGAAATGGATGCAGCTGAAAGGCGACGGGAGGCTGAAGGTGAAGAACAACTCAGAGGTGAAGGTTGAGAAAATCCTACATTTATAACTTCAGACATTGAGGCGAATTACACCTGAAATATGTGAATTTGGTTTGTTTCACGTTATTAGACCCTCCTTTAGTTTCAGCTATTTCTCTACTTTTTACACTTAATAAAAAAGTACATCTATCAGTGCAAGTGCTGCGGTTTTGCTTTTTACATGTTTTACAGTAAAAGGAAAGAGTTGGCGCCCCTGGAACTGTTGCACATTTTGTTGGCTTACAACCAAAAACTTTCATGTTTGTGCATTTTTCTTCCAAATGATCTTAGGCTAAATGAGATTGGATGGAGAGGATTTAGAAGCATCAGTTTCAAATCCTCCAGATGGATTGATTTTTAGAGAGAACTGGGCCCAGAAACCAAACACACGGATTCATACTGACATTCAATTACACTCAAGCAAACTTTTTACAAATTAAAGGACAAGTGTTTGTGCTGGAACAACTTTTTGGGCATCAGAGGCTGTAGTTAAGTGGAAGGAAAAAGTTCAGATTTTGATTTGTAACCATCAATTTTTTCCTTCCTTCACAATTACAATATAACTGTGCTGTGTTGTTCCATTACCTAAAATCGTCCTATAATGGCTGATGGTTGTATTGTGAATACTTCAGGCGTTTGGAGGGTTGGAGTCTGTTTTCAAACAATAAAACTACAGATATTCTCTGTTTTAATGCAAAGCTAATCAAGAATCTTTCGTCCAGGCAGATATATATTGAGCTCATAAAAAGCATCTCAGAGTAAGTGTGTTTAGTATGTAGCCTTTTTATATGTCACTGCAAGCTCTAAATCAAATTCCTTTGTGGATAATAAAGCTACGTTAAGCTTTCATTGAGTTTATGACGTCTAGATTTAAGGAAGCGGTCCAAATCCAGCTTTGAGGCCGTCTCCCACCTGGGTTCGTTTTGGCCAGGTCTCCCTCATCTTCTGGCTCTGTTGGTGTTCTTTGCATTAAACTTCCTTTAAGTCGTTTCTCCTGTCACGTATTTGTGCTACGCATCATTTGAGCCAGCGCTTGATGTAGAAAGGGAGATCAGACGGATGAGAAACACACAGGAGGTTGAAGGGAGTGTGAAGGAGAGGAGGAAACAAAGAGCACAGTAACATGGGGAGAAAGGAGTATGATGGATGTTGAGGGAGCTGCCCCCTCAGAGATGAGGCATTAATAATCCATAGCGCTTTAAGTACTTCCTTTGAGGGAGAAAATGGTCCGCGTGAGGCTGAAAGCAGCCAAAACACTCATCCTCCCTCCTCTTTTAACACCTTCCCTCTCTCCAGCACTTTTAGTTGCGCTGCCTTTTGTTTGCGGCTTGCTCCGTGGCTCGACTTGTTACAGAGTTCTACTGATGCGAATGAGACAGTAAATCTCTCACTTAAGGCCCTTACACACTGAGCAACAGCAGCAGCAATCCTGCAGGGTTATTGCATGTCACACTGAGCTGATAAAAATCAGCCTGAGTGAGATTGTATGATATCAGTTTAGTCACATGTCAGGCGGCGAGGCGCACACCTAATGATTGGTGGGACAAAAACGAGCAGATGCGCCTCATTAACCTGCCGTGCGTGTTCTGTGCTCTGCAGACCATCGTCTCACTTTGCCACACCTTTTCTTTTTCATTTTAGCCTCCAGGTTTTTTTTTTCTCCTTTTGTAAACAGCAGGCTGGCAACATGCTGCTTTGTGGAGTTTGTTCATCCATTGTTTCTGAGCTTTTGCTACAAACCCCAGCAGGGCAGATTTAGAGTCACATGCAAGAAGCCTTGAGTCATTCCTCATTGTTTTAGATTTCTTCCTTCCAAGCAGCTGAACTTTCTCCATTTGTTGACGTCTGAAGCTCTTTTGTTCTCCAGATTCAACTTTTGCCTATAAAGTAGCTCCCACACACACAGAAAACTTCCCATATGTCCCGTTTTAAATTCTTCTTTGGAATGTTCTTATAAACAAATTGGATCAGAGACTCAGTGGAGCATTATTTCATACCAAGTATCCCAGTTCCTGTCTGGTTTCTGGTCTGGTATCTCCAGTTCGGCCGTTTGAGCTGGTCCATTTGCGCTTTAATAAATTTATGGTTTTGGATGTTTGTACCCGACTCTTTTAGGTTTCAGACATTAATTTTGAAACCTAACAGCTATGTGAGATGACATATCTACCAAAAAAATGTCAAGTAACAATATTCTGATTTGATTGAAGGTGAAGACGTGTGAGAATAAACCGGCCCAAATCAGAACCAAAGTACTCTGATACAGAGTAGATTAAATAAATTAATCCTGATTGGGACATTCCTAATGATTTCTCACCTGCAGCTTGTCAAAAGGTTTTCATGGAATTATTTTTAAAAATAATTAAAACTTATAAAATCAAATGAGAAACAGAAACACAATTTTGTCACCTTCCTAAAATAATGGCCTAAGACATATATATATTTTTTTTTTTGCCAAAATCACTTTTGGCCAATAAACAAATAAATAAAAATCAGATACATCACACACAATGTCAGATTTTATACACAGCTTTTCACACCTAACAAGTGGAAAGAAAACAACAATTCATGAAAACTAAACAGACCAACACCTTCTTAGAAGAAAGAGGCAGTAGGTCAAGTTTCAGTCAAACAGATAATTTAGGCAGGACAGCTTGACATTGTACCAACCACAAATCAACCTTTGTACAGATAGTCAACAGAAATGTATTTTCAATAAATGCTTCTCATTTAGCAGCCTGAGCTCAACAGTTCAACAATCCGTGGGTTTGAATACTATTGGTCAACTTGCAGAGCCGCCGCACTTTGACACCTCGAGTGGGTTTAGCAGAATGTGGTTGAATGTGGCCTTGAGTTTCCTGTCAACTGAACAACAGGTGCAGCTCTGAGCAGAAGAACAACTTCAAAAAACACATATCATAAATGAATGAATAAGCTGATTAATGAAGGTAATAACAGTGTGAATAATTATTTCATTCCACACCATTATTTTAGGAAGACGGTAAAGTGACAGATGGAAGATATGATTTTATGATTTTTTTTCACAGTGAGCTGAAAACCTTCCTGAATGTAGAGAATCAGGACGATCAATCTCTCAGGTTTTCTTCAGATTTTCAAATTGTGTTTATTTCCTGGAATTACTGTTAACCTGACACTTCTGTCCACTTTTCTCATTTTCAGGAACAATTTGCAGAACAAACATCGTGCAGAAGAAATGAGGAGTGGATAGAAATCAGGTGCAACAAACAAACAACCATCGATTCTGTCAAATTTAAAAGATTACAAGAAAAGTTCGACTGCTTGGAAAATAATATAAATACTTTAGTGATTTAAAACCATACAAAGCCAAAAGCCATTGCTTTACCTAGATTTATGTCACTTAAAGATTGAAACCCTTTTATAATCCTTTATGCTTTGTGCTGCCTTAAGTTCATAACGTTTAGTTACTAATTAGTGACACAATCTAGATTCAGTTTGGTTTCAAAGAACTTTATTAGTCAGTGTCTGTTTTAGTTTTCTGTGTCTCTAGATCCAGTTCTTCTTCTTTCACTCATTAAACTTTGATTTCACTTTTCATTTTAAAGTTCAAGCTGCTTCATGAGGTCACAGAGCTACTTGCTTTGGTTACATCTGAAGTTATGTTGCAAAAACATTTCTGCTATTGTCAGAGGAAAAGCTTTGTGCTTTGCAAGATTCCTGAGGTGAGTGGAAGAAAGGAAAAGATTAGTTGGACATCAGTTAAAGAAATGAGCTTCACCCGCAGACATTTGAGTCTATGAAGCAAAACAAGCTGAGGATTAGGAGGCCGCATTTGTTACACGAAACTGACAGACGGATGACGTGTCAGAGTGGAGATTCAACAGGAAGGAGGAGAGCGAATCAGAACGTCGTAGCGTTTTTATTTTACATGCTGGCAGCCACAGAATGTCCCTGAGATAAAGGCGGCGGAGATAAAGGTTCCCGTACAGCCGTTCCTCTGGAAGTCTGACTGCTGACTGTGATGAATTGGTGAAATCACTGACAAAGTGCTACAAGCCAAGCGGACAAAGACAGAGGAGAAACACAAAGACACATCGAGCCAAAGATGGGAAAATTAATGACCGAGATGACAGGGAGGAGCAAAGATGAGATGAAAGGTGGAAACAAGAGAAAACGGAGCAAGAGCAAAATCTGAGACAAGAAATGAGAAATACTGTAAATGAGTGACACAAAGCAGAGAAAATGATGAGAAAGAGCCTGAAATAAAGGGAGGAAAAGGACTGAATCAATGAAACACAAAGAGACAAACCGAGGACTGTAAGGAAGGAAAAAAAAACAAGGAGTGAAAACTGGGTCAAAAAGAGCTGAAAAAAGTGAGAAATAGATGGAGACGGAGTGAAAGAGAAACGGGATCTGACAGGTGAAAGAAAAAAGGACACCATTTAGAGTGAGGAAGAACAGAGCAGGAGGCCTGAGCCGGGCGTCGCCCCAGGCAATGCCATTGTCTTGAGTGCATGTGAGAGTGTGCACGTAATATTTCCATCCAGCAGAAACCCTCCACAGAACAGAAAACTAACTGCTGCAGTCGTTTCCAGAGTTCAGTCCTCTTTTAATGTTTTGTCCAAAACTCTGCAGAATCTTCCCATACAAATTGGAGAGCTGCCATCCTCAGTTAAGCTTGAAACGGATAGCTGCCATTGATATCTGAAAAATATGCTGATTTATTTTCCAAATCACCAGCATGACTCATCATGTCTAATCAAAAGAGGAGTTTTAATAATTTACAGAATCGATTTTGTTTCTCAAGTTTCAGAAAAAGATCTGAACCTCAAAGATATTCCTCCTGAAACCGAATATGACTGAGATAAAAAGCTCACTGATTTCAGAACAAGTGTGTCTGCTGTTATTGTCAAACCACCAAAAACACAAAACTGAACTGAACTAGTAGAAAATGTCTGTCTGGAGAAGACAAAACTTCTTCAACTAAGAGGCAAATTTTGAAGTTTTTATCCCAAGCAAAAGAGTTCATTTTGATTCAAAAGGCAAATTTACAGAAGAGAAGGAAAGATGTATAGATAAACATCTGGGTGATCAAAATGTACCCATGCCTGTAAATCTGGGGGTTTAATGCACAAATACCTGATCTTTAAATCTACTCCCAAGTATTCAAAGACAAAAAGGGCTCAGACCTCTAAAATCCTGGTCCTTAAGAAGTGGAAAGCTGGGTAGATTTTTCATCAGATTGTTCGTCCTGAACTCTTTAGGTTTTGTCACTGGCAGCAGTACAATTAAACAAGATCAAGTCTTACTGATCAAGATTTAAAACAACAATGTTCCTTCAGTCTGATGCGTCCATTGTGGATGAGTTCTGGTCCCGTTCATTAATCTTCTGCAGCTTATCCAAGGTCAGGTTACAGAGGGAGAAGCTGCATGAGGGAAACCTTTAATTAATGAGACGCGTCGCCTGCTGGGAGGTTCTCAGGCATTCCCACGTCAGAACATGCATCATATTCCATCTGCAAAGTTTGGGTTCTGTCCTGGGATCTTCTTCCAGTAGGGCGCGTCCTCTGGATGACATATCAGTTTATCTTAGATACAATAATGATGCAATCTGCTGGGTTTCCTTAGAAACAAACTACTAAGAATAGCTAGCTGCACTGTGTGATAGCAAGGATAAATTGGGAGGTTCGATTGAATTGAAATTATTTATTTTTTATAAATTGCCTCAAGATGATATCTGCTGTGAATTGGTGCTACATAAATAAATTGAATTTAATTAACTGAACCTGGTGTTAGCACACAGCTTCAGTTATTACAGCTAGAAACTGGTGATCAGCCTGAAACCTGGGAGTAGTGATGAACTCTGACCTGAACCTTCAGAGCCACATAGAGACAGTTACAAAGCCGGCCTTCTGTCACCTGAGGAACATTTCCAGGATTAAAGGACTAATGTCTCAACAAGATCTAAACAAACTTTTAACTTCTAAATTCTAACTGACCATTCAGGTATGGCAGCATGTAATCCTGGCCCTCAAAGCAGAGACTTAGAGAACAGAGTTCAGTACAACCTGATGACAAACAGACACACCAGTGTTTACTTTGCTCCACCGTCTGAATACTGCAGAGGACTTTCCCAGCCTGCGTTGTTCCTGGCACCAGCGGCAGACTTTTTCTCTACAAGGAGACTCGGTGCAGCATGCATATGGATTCACCATTACCGGCGTTTTACTCAGCCCAGTGGGTAGAACACATATGCTCCAAAACGGCATGAATCACAGCCAGTTCAGCAAATCCCTCTCCATCTGCATCTCCTGTTGGCCAAGTTGTGACTCAGTCGCTGAAAGTCAGGAGCAAACTGGAAGCCATCCAACTGTGAAACGGCTCTTCACGTATTAAACCTTCGATCTGATTCACGTCGGACGTCTGAGTCCAGGCGGCGCGCTGCCACGGCCCGGTCCAGGTTGGATTTGGCTGGCTTACAGTGCGGTGCACTCCCAGTTCTCTCCAAGATGTCTGCCCATGTGCTGCGGATAAATACCCTCTTTTATTACACCTGACGCTCAGAGGGGGCATTTATCATATTGATTATCATTTATCGTGATAAATTTCTTGTTACGATAAGAATTTTGATTTATCCCTGTCTCAGTTAATTCCAATTAATCATATTTAAAAAAAAACAAAGCTGTTCGTGTTGTTGGGTTTGTTAGTTTTACCATTTCCTCCACAGGTTTTTCAATAAATATCAATAAATATCAAATTTGAAAACATGATTAAACGCAGATACTGTATCCAGTTTAGAGAAACAAATCTCACTTCTCCTTGTTTTTGATGTCTTAAAGAAGTTCTACAAACTTTTGTATTTGTGGGAATATGACAGGTGATCCACCTTAACAACTGAGTTAATTTGTTACTAGTAATCAAATTAAGTTTATCCAAGTGAATATGTCAAGTTTATTAAGTTGTCATGTTAAACTTAAAGTAAGTGTGACAACTTAATTTGTCACACTTACTTTAAGTTTACTTACTTCTTACCAGCAAATACTAATTAAGTTAAATCAATTTTATAAGAAGGATTCCAACAGGATCTTGATAGGCACATTAACCACCCACTATTATTGACCTTCAAACTATTAATCAGCAAAGGCCACATGCTGTATGAAGCAACAAATCTGCCAGTGGAGTTGCTGCCATGTCGTCTAAGCGGTTCTTGTGGCTCCATTGTTGGAGCCTCATTGTGTGCGCCACAATATCCTGAAGTCTCCTCCAAGCTCCTGTTTTCCTTCTCCCGCTCAATCGCTTCCCCTGCTCTCCTTTTCCCCTCTGCAGCGTCCAAAAAAAGAAAAACAATGCTGGCTTGTGTTGGTGCCAAGCTCACATCCAGCCATGACAAACAGCCGGTCAGAATGCACAGCAAGCCGCGCAGGCACACAGAGACAAAGGGAAAAAGTACAGAGGACACGGGAGGAGGAGAAATAAAAGTGGAGGCCTGGAGATTGGAGGTCTCTACATGGCTGTTGGTAAATGGAGGGCTTCAGGGAGAAGAGTGAGGGGAGGGGAGGGAGGGTCTCCATCCTCAGCCAGCCATGGTATCACTCCCCTCTGTCATCTTTAAAACATCCACCAATAGGCTGTATGTGCAGCAGCAATGTGCAGCTGCATGATAAAACCAGGCCAAGCGGGGACGAACAAGCTGCACTGACAAAAAGCAATCCTGCACACTCTCACAGATATGTATCTATTTATCTCTGCATGCTGTTTGCATTCTGCAGCCCTCTGCTCCATCCTCTCACCCCACGTCTCTCCCTCACCTCCTCCATCCTTCCCACATTCAGTCATGGTGTTCATTCGGGTTTTTGCTACCGCAGCTGGCTGTACAGATTCTGGATGAGCCGTTTACTTTCTGACCCGGCGGTGACATTCTGATTAATTGAAATTCAGGTCACAATCTTTGGTGGATGTCATCGGTTTTCTCCCTGCATCTTAAGCTCTTTTCCACCCCACTCCAGACTAAAGTCAAATTACACAATGGCATTTATTTTAGGGATGCACAGAGCAAAGGGCTGCAGGCTGGAATCAGATGATTTTCAGCTTGTTCAACCTGATCTATAATCAGTCCACTGGAAACTCAAAAATCCAATCTTTTCCCAGCCAGAATGCACCAGATCTATCAGGCCAACATTTTAACACTTTTTTTCCTGGAGTCTGTTACTGACTGAGAAAAACTAATATTTTAATCAACAGTAAAATGCTTAAAATGAATTCAGAGAAAGAAAAGTTCAACAATTTTTAAGGAAACTATTTTCAGCAACATGTTGCGACAAGCCTGCAACCAAACCAGCAGGACTTTAAGCAGATAACAGGAAGGCTAAAGCAGTTATGGTTTTATTATTTTACATGTTCACACTCTTCTTTTACACTCATGAAATGAAACTGTGTAAAACTGAGATACTAATTGGTATCTCAGTTAGACAGTTATTTTTTGTTTTTGGGCATGTGCACTGACTGATGGCACCCTTTGAATTTCGTTGTCCTTGTGACAATGACAATAAAGATTTATCTTATCTTAAAAACAGGTGTTTGTAATTATTCAGACTCGTTCCAGAATCTCTCTCTTCTTTTTTACGTTACTGGGTAAAGTGTGTATGCCACAAGGTCTTCAAAGATTCCTGGTTTAAAACCCTAAAGAAGTGGGATATTTAGAAAGTTGGTGAGACAGAGGAGGATGGTCTAAATATAAATTTCTGGAAGATGTCATAAGTGGGTCTCCCATGTTTGAAAACACTTTCTTACAAGCTCTGCCCAGAGATCAGCTTATCAGCACCCACACGCCGCTTTAATCCACCGCTCACACACGCCTGACCCCGTTTTGACTCGCTCCGACCCCCGTTTGTTTCACGCTGTTTTAAATCTTTCAGTGTGACGCCAAAAACAGCCCCCTGCATCCATCCTCACATAAATCCTTCACAGCAAGAGGGAACCAAAGTTAGTCAAGTACAACCTGAGCGTCGCACCAAAGGTCGCCCACACCCAGCAGCTCAGACACTCAGACCCCCGTAACGGCCCACTTCACTGATGAACTCTGTGTTCTTGCAGCAGTAAAGATGAAATGATGGAGAATGGCAGGAGAGCCAGATATGAAGAGTTCACTGCTGGACAAGTCATTTTCTTAAAGCAATACACAAAACCTTTCAGCTCGACTGGACCGCCTGACACACTTTTGCTCTGCTGATGAAGTGCACCACCATGCATACTCCTCAGTGGTCGATGGCTTCATTTATCATTTTTTAGAAACTGTGAGGACCATTGTGGAGCAGCCTCAGGCGCCATGTTTGCAGCCAGGTAACATTTTTCAAGCACTAGCAGCAGAACTTGCTTGTAATGGTTTCTGAAAAAGAGGCCTCCGAGTCTCAAACACAATCAGTTTCTGTCTGAAGTGGTGAAGAAACAGATCAACGTAGTGCATATAATATGGGAACATTGAATTCAAACATTTCATTTCTTATAGCTGCTGCAGCATGACAGCTGCATGTGTGGCTATAAATGTCACTACAATCCATATGATCACATATAAAAGGCGTTCTATAAAAGCTGCTGGTCACAAAACAGACTGAATGGGCTTTTAAGGAGATTCAAATAAAAGGTAATACAGGGATCAAACTTTGCTTTAAAGGTTTGAATGTCAAGTTAAGGCTGACCTTTACTTCACTGATAAACGTACAGAAAGGGGTTTAACCTTTGAAGCAGCATTTTAAGGTATCAGTCACCATTAAACTGCTGAGAAGAATTTAAGAAACATTGAGAGGTAAAAATAAAATAAAAAAAAATCAAAGGTGGGCTGAACAGGGCAGCCTCTGAAATAACAGCCCAGAGCTGTAAACCTGCAGCAGAAAACAGATATTCTACAGTCACTCATGCTGGAGCTAAAAAAGCACAGCTGTGCTTTTATTATAGTTGCAAGTCAAAGTCACAATAATGACGCATCACGTCTCATCTGGGATTAGTGATGGTTTTGTTCCTCAAAGATGATGTTATTAAGGATTAATGCAGACATGGACACATTGAGCATCATGAGTCAAGGTTCAGCAAAATAGTAGAAATATGAACAAACATACACATTTAAAAAAAGACTGCTTATAATAAACACCCAGGCAAACCAAATGTTGTTCAAAGATGGACGTAAAAGTCCAACAAATGGATAGAAAAACAAACAATTCATGGATTAATGGAAACTTATTATTAACACTTTATACAGCTCAGTAAGGTTCAATTTAATATCCCAACACACATAAACTATAGATAGTGATTAAGACTGGAAGAATAAAATGGACGCAGCTAAGACAGCTGCAGAAGTTTAACCTTAATGCTGACAGAAACACGAAGCACAAGATGAAACCTAAAAACAACAGGTTTTAAAAATGATCTGTAAAGAGGTTTCAAAAAAGGTTTTACATCTGAACCAGAACAACTGTAAGGTTTTTATAAGGTTAAATACTAAGGAAGAAGCTGTGAGTGACACTGGATGCAGGTGAGGAAATCGAGTGATTAGGAAAAAAAGCTGTGAGAAAAAGAAAATGTCAGACTGAGGGAGGAAGGAAGCAGAATAATAAACACAAAGGAGCTGAACTAAAACAAAGAAAGTAGGAACCTTTGGGAAAAACACAACACTGATTCAAGAGAATAAAATCTGATTGACCAAAGAACAGAACACAAGAAAAAAGCAAGAAACTAAAAGAAATGTTCTCATATGTCAACATCCTGCAAACATTACTGAACACAGAGGAATGAAGGAAATAGTCAAAACAAACATGAATTAAACACCAACAACCTCCCAAAGGTTATTATCACATTAGCACAATATTTATACTGGAACAACGTGACAAAGAATTAAATAAGTAAAAGTAATAACATTAACAGACATTAATATTATATTGGTATGATAATAAAGTTTTTATGATATTCTGTGACACATATATTCACTAGTTTGCATTAGATATTAAAGAGAACGTTGCACCAGAAATATTTTACTGTAATTTTAGCATTTTCTATCTATAGAAAGACAGAAACTGCATCCTGTTTATCAGTGACTTCTATAAGAATTTGTTGCTTCAGAAAACTAATTACCTCGTCATGAATCTTCTCTTCCATCCTTTTTAGTCAGCTGAAATATGCAGGTTAATGCTGAACTCAAGCATAATGCAGAACTCTAAAGCTCAGTGCTTTAAAAGCAGCTTTTGTTGGCTGTGCTTGGAGCCCGAAGGTTTTCGAAAAAATCTCGATGCCCCGCCGGTTCCTCTGCGGAGAGAGAGTTTGCCACTCACTCTTGTTTGTCCTTCATTGTTACACCTAAAGGGAAAATTCTTAGAAATTCTTTTGTGCGCATATAAAAAGGAGTAGGATGGAGATCTGCAGGCTATTTTCAAAAGATGCAAAAGCTAAATCTTTGTCCACACAACAAGAAGCAGAGAAAAACATCGAGTAAAACTCCACTCCTCCACCTGCACAGCTTTCCTGTGATCATGTTGATTACCTTCATCCCCTTCGCCCCCTGAGGTAACCGCTGCACGTTTCTGTCCTGACCATTACCTCCCATCTTCTCCTTATGAGTTTTATTTCTTGCTCTGTGGTTAATAAAGAGAGCTCGGCGGTGGAGGGCACCAGCAGAAAACAGAACAATGGACTGATGTGGCGCTGCAGATTGTTGCTACTAGGGATCCTCATTTTCCCGTTATTAGATGTTGCTGCGTTGCTGCCAACAGGAGAAAACAATAACCGCCCGGACGCTGCGAGGCTGGAGCCACACAACGTTTTTATGTACTTTCCTGAGACAGTGGCCCATTGACAGCGATGAGCCAGGGCAACACCTGCATCACAATAGCTTGCTGTGGTTTTGTTGGTATGTATGGACTGAAGGAAACAATGTTAAAAAGTCTTTATTTTTGTATTTTGCTTCAGAATAAACTGACTTAATATTTGAAAAGTTTCTTGTCATTATTTCTGCAAACATTTTTGAATGAATTCCTTTAAAATGACACGTTTTATTGTTCAGGCAGCATTCCTTGTACAATGGCTTCTTTCATGCTGAGCGGCTGTTCAGCCCTTTCAGTTGAAGATTTCCTTCACTGTGAATAAAAACCAGTATTTGTGGGGAAATATTCACAAATGGCACCACTGAACAGCTGAATGTGGAACCATCAGGCATCTGGAAGGAAACAGACTTAGGATTTTCCATTATGCCATCTTAGGAAGACGTCTGTTTAAAGTTTGACCTTAAAATACATCTGCATGTGTCCTTTAGATAAATCAGATGTGAATTACAATGAAGTCTTAAAGCCAAACTGAATTTTTTATTGAGTTTTAACAGATAAATTCAGGGACTTGTTCACCAGCTATCAATTCTCCGGCATTCTTCTTTCGTCCTTCGCCTGCTCAGAAATGCTAATGAGACGTTCAGAGGATAGGTGTGTGAATATTTCGTGTTCATTAGTCAGCAGCAGCCACTCGACTCCACACCATCTCAACCAAAGCTCAGACTCAGACGGTTATATCTCCACCCCAGAGGGCAGCTATGTGGCAGAAAACAAACACACCTGTGACTGCCGTTGCTCTGAGAAATGTCACACGAACCCACCTGACAGATCGCTCTGACAGGGTTTGATAGTCGAGGCAGACCTGCTGCACCGCCTGTCCATTATTTCCTGACCTGCTTTGCACTTTGGAGCTGCAGCATCATCTTGTCTCTCCTAACAGGCTGCAGGTTTTCTCAAAGGAAGAGAAAATTGATGCCTTAATAAACTAGAATCAGTCATTATTACCTACTTATCTGTTATTACTTAACAAAAGGTTTAGGTTCTCTCTTCAGCCTGGCCTTCCTCTTGTAGCTGCCCACTTCCACACACACCCTCCTTGCAGCCGGATGAAAGCAGCCGAGTGTTTTCTGCGAAGGTCATGTGACGGTAATTGCTCAGGGCATGTTTTTGTCGAGCTGCCAGAGCCTTTTAAACATGCAAGTCAGAAGCAATGAGCTGAGAGGTGGATGCTCTGGTCAGCCTCCAAACATGATGCTGTTTAATGTAAAGAGAAGTACTTTAACTCCTGACATCTGCTTAGCTCTGCACACTGCGTGGTGCAGCCAGTTTTTAACTGGTCATGATGTAAAATGACAGTTTTCACACAGTTTAGACTAATGAAGTATCAAAACTAACATTTTGGAAGATGCATCTGTAAAGAAGGGTGACTGTATGAAAGAAAATGTAAATGACTTTGCAGAACTTGGATGGGAATAGAAGTTGTGTAACTGTTTAAGGATCAGACTACCAGAGAATTTTTAAACTATTAATTTGTATTCTCTCTCTGTTTCTGTCCTCCTGAGTCAATGCATCTGATTCTGTCCGTGTCTTTCACGGACAAACGCACCGACCTGCTAATGCTGCCATAATATACTCTGCTTTGGTACTGTGGTACCTGCGTGGATGAGGGCTGAGATAATGCTGCCAGCTAAACATTCTATTAACTTTTCTTTAACTTAGAAAGTTCTCCTACATCAGCTCTTCTGTTTGTTTTTGCATCTCTGCTCTTCTCAAAGTCCCGGTCCGTCACGGCAGATGGCTGCTGGTGCTGAACCGGGTTCTGGTTCTGTTGAAGGTTTCTTCCCGTTAAAGGGGAGTTTTTCCTCTCCACTGCTGCTACATGCATGTTCAGTGTGAGGAATTGCTGGAAAGTCAATGACAACACCAACGGTTGCTGCTACATGTTTGTCCAGAACCGAATGCTGCATGTCAACGACTTTTTAATCTAATTTGAATAATAAACTGAACTTTATGCACTTGATCAACTGAAATGTATGTATGATTGAATTGAAATTAACTTTTATAAAATGTCTTGAGATGACATGTTGTGAAATGGTTCTTTATAAATAAACTGAATTAATGTGAATATAAAATACATCAGGCTCATCACCTCTATGTTTAGCTACACAACTTTCACCTTTAACTTTGTGAAGTTCTTGTCTCATAGAAATGTAACCACTTAATGATTTTTTGACTAATTGTTTAAAAGATTATGAAAGGAAAATTTAATCAACACATTGGGCCAAAGAAACCAGTCCAGAGGATCTGACAACAAAGTTTTCATACTGGGAGCTTTGAATACTGGATGCTACAGGTGAGTAAATGAGCAGGAAACTGAAGTAAAAACTGTTTCTAATCCATAACAGGAACAAAATGAAACAACAGAACCAAAGGCATCAAACTAAACTCACAGTCCAGCAGAACCTGACAGTCAAACTTCATCCACTCATTCATCCTCTGCCTGTTTTCCTTTGTTTTTTTATTCAATTAAGTCCATTTTAACACAACAGACCATTTCTGATACTAATTTGCTTTCCAGGGAATTTACTCAAACTCTGAAGATAATGGCACATAATGACCCTATCATACAGTAGCTTGTCGGTGTGCTTGGTTGAATATGCTAAATGGCTTTTTAATTTACGGCAGAACAAAAAAAACAAAACAACTTTTCAATCATGCTGTTTTGAATGAAAAAAAAAGATGAACATTTATTTCAGATGATAATTTGTGCATTTAAAAGCTCCGACGCTTAATTACCTCAGCGCCTTCAGAGCTGTTTGCAATCTGCTCTTCAGGGTGGCAGCTCTTTAAAATTTCTCTTCTGCTTTCAAACGGACAAACTGGCTTTTGTGACATTTCCAAGCAGCCTGTAATTAGCTTCATCGTGGTGTTTTTGCTTGTGTGAGTATGTCGCTACAGCGAAAGCAACAGGAATCTGAGGAGCAATTCACGACCTCTGCAGCACCTCATTTCATACCAATGATGTCAACTGTGTATTATGCATTATGTCATTCATATTCACATGTGGGGCATCTTAAAGCCATGCATGAAATTAAATCTGAATCAACAGTTGAGAAATTCTGGGAAGGCATTCGGTCCCGGAGACCTCGCTGGTCAAAGGAGCAGAAAAGTGACCATTCCAGTTGATTTGAATGTCAAACGGCATCTTCAGCTTGAACTTTATGAACATGTAAATGTGCCTTTTAAGATCATTTGTCAGACCTGACATTTGCACCGTCTCAAGAGGTCTGGTAATGACAAAGCTCGACAGTGAAAAGCGGTTCTGGATGAGAAATCAGTCCGACGAGCGCAGCCGCTTTAATTACAGCTGGAAAACACACGAGCATCATTAAACCAAGGGATTTTTAATGGAGCTGTGCTAGAAATCCAGTTTTTATTTTTGCCTCAAAATGATTACAAAAACAAATTAATACTTTCTGGCTTCAAAGCAGAAGATGAAGATTCCACTTTAAAACACATAATCGGATGTTATTTGCTGATCTGTGGTCGGGATTCATCAAATCTGGGTTTATATCCTAAAAACGTAGAACTCTTAGGAGGCTGCAGCAACCAAAACAGTTACGTTTCCTTCTGTCTGTGACTTGATCTGCTCCCGTTTGGCTCCTTTCTGTGTTTCAGGTCTTTTTGCAGAGTTGGCTTCTATGGCTCCTATAAGCATCACCTTCAGCCTCCTGCTTCAGCTCTTTTTAGCAAATTATAATGTTTTACTCAAACCGTAGTTTTTGTTTAGCAATTTTATCAAGTCTTTAAATCTAAAGTGTAATATGAAACCATAGAAAAACAAGTAAATAAATGATCTAAGTCATTTGTTTTCATTGGTTTATTCTCTTTTTGCCGTCTTCCCTCTCCTCAGGTGCCACATTCTTTCTTCAGATATTCCTGGATCCCAGTTTTGCATGTGCAAAATGTGGTGCTGGACCTGCCAGCTTGGACAAACATTCAGGTCTCCACAAAGGCTCTGAACCATGAACTATAAGCTGGTGGCCCAGATGTCCAGGAAAGAGATCCAGGAGATGGATCAAGAAGATCCAAGCCAACACAAACACAAAGAAGCCAGACTTGGCTGCTCCGAATGAGCCGGCATCCTCAAAATGTTCAGCACAACAAACCACACTCTGGTTCTGGAGCCGAGATAAAACCCAGGTGCTTTTGATCTGTACGCTGGAAAAAACATCAGCTTAAATCTGAGCAGAAATGATTTCAGTTCTGCATCTTAGACTTAATGACGCAGAACAAATAAGCATCAGTACGATTCTGTCACAAGATTGATTATTAAAACATGCAGTAATGACGAAATTAAAACTAGCTGTAAAGTGTTTATCATGCAACTAGTTTTGCATGTAATTTCTAATAAATCATCAAATAATTGTAAAGAAAAAACTGCAAACAAGCCAGTGTGATTCAAGGAGAAGCTTATATTACATTTAGGATTTTCTGGAGGACAACTGAACAAAAGTTCACCACTAATAAGCTTAAACTGTAAGCTTTTTATAGCTTATTTGGGTTGAAAACTTTCCCAGCATGCCTCTGATTCAGAGGAGCATCTTAAGAACCTCCATCCTCATCAATGAAGCTGTTTCTTCTTCCAGCTCTGCTTTCTCCACAGAACGGGAAGGATCCGTCCTCAGAAGGCTTTTAGTAGGAGGTCTGGAGAACTGGAGCCATTTGTGGGCATGTTGTGGAGCGGGAGGGTGACATGAGGTTACATTACAGAGCGTAAAAATAAAAAATAAAAGCTGTGCCCAGGGGGAGGGGAGCTGGGAAACATCTTTTTACTCTACAGAGCTAATCAGCAAGCATCAAGCAAGCATTTTATTTTTAGGAATTCTGGTTAAATTTTGAGAAAACTGAACATCAGATGAGCTGGAAAACATTTTCTTTCCTCCACTCTAACCCACTGGAAAAACTAAAAGCAAAACCCCCATTTTTACCAAACGATTTGTGAGTTTTAAGGCTGAATCTAAAATAACGAGGTTGTTTCTCACATTCTTCTCCGTTTTGTTGACGTCCCATCAGGGCTGGAGGAATGCGTCTCCCAAAGATTATCTGTCTGAACTCGGCTTGAATGGACAGATTTATGAGGATTCCTCCTCCGCTGAAACAGCAGCTCAAAAATTTCACTGAAATTTATGTTCCTGCTTACAGGAACATAAAATCATTCTTCAGCAGTTAAACCACAGACACGACTTTACTTAGAAGCTCAACTTCCAGATGTTCAGATGCTGTAATATTAAAACTGACAATTGTGATGTAATTTATACGCATTTTGATCTTAAGAAAACGTTTTTCCACTGTTAAAATTACAACATTTTGATCCAAATGAGGTTCAAGTTCTCAGAAAAGCCTCTTATCACTACCTGCGTTCCCATCAACTATATAATTGCACAATTTGACATTTTGAAAATAAATTTGCTTAATGGAAATACGACAATTTCAAAAGAACTCTTGCTTTTCGATATAAAGTTCTGCTGTAGGATGCGGTGGATTGTTGGCCGTATCTAAATTGGTTTATTTTGTGAAACTGCAACAGAAACACTTTTTTCATATCCCATAAATCACATGATCAACAGCCAGATGTTGCCTCTGGCACAAACCACGAAGAAGACAGGAAGTAGTTGGCAGATTATGGCAGGTTTTTAAGGACTTATTGAGTATTGAGAGATTTAGCTTCTTATTTATTGGAAACACCGCAAATGAGAAATTGTGTTTTTCATACATTAGCAGAATATTGATAACGTTTTGAGCACATTTGAAATGAAAACACAGTTAATGAGAAAGAGAGACAAACACTTAATGTAAGACAGATGTGAGCTGATTCATGCATTGACGGCCTAAACTCACATAAAACAGAAAATGCAAAGAACACATCTGGACAAAGACCTGACATAAAATTTAAACTATGTCCAAGTCCATGTTCTAAATGTGAGGTAAAGTTACTGGGTAGAAAACATTCCTCCAGAGCATATGATGTCCAAAAGATGCTAAAAATATTTAGCTATAAAATGCAACCCAATAACTGGAGAAATATTCTGTGTCTTGGGAATAACTTGCTTATATTGAGCACCACAGGATCAATGCTAGCTGTTGGTTTGTGTCTATAGGTGTGGTTAAAGAGTGCAGGAAGAACAGTCTTTATTTGCTTACAAAGTCTGAAAAACATGAAGAAATCATTATTTCTAACTAAATTAACACTTTTACTGTCAATTTAGTTGTGCATCTCATAGCAGATAAAACAAGAGGGATCCATCATGTCAGGAGCAGAGTGATAGAAACCAGAAATTCAGAGCGGTTTGATTTTCTATCCCTGCTGTCACATAAAAGACAGGAGTGGATCGTTTCTTCCATAAGGTGCAGAGACCTCTCAATACGACTAAAGGCTGAAAAGTACAGCGTGCAGCTTTATCCGTCTTTTCTGTCTGCAGATAATCTATGATTAAAGCCCGACAGTAAAAACAAACCAAACTGATCTTTGTTTTACATCCACGTTTGAAGAATTCAGAGGCGCAGCATTTAAATATAGAACAAGAGTTTCTCTCATCTCCATATGCAGGCCTGGATTCCTGGAACGCTCCGAACATGGAGCTGATGGAAGACTTAATAACTTTGATACATTTCAATGGTGCTGACACTGAGTAACTGACACGAAACAGAATCAGCACGTACAGTAATAACGTACGATTGTGCACAAGAGATTATCATTGCTACATTCTGCGGCGTCAGACTTTATGAAAAAAAACACGCACAAATGGATGGATTAGGTTTGAGTGGGCAGAAACGTTCCCATTTTCTGGAACAAGTTTTGGATCAGTGGTTCTGTTCTCTTTGTTTTTGGTCACAAAGCCAGTTCACTGCAGATGGAGAATATTATTGAGTCTCTGATAGAAATGATCGAGTTTCACTGTATATTTAATCTAAAGCTGAAGTTCAATTCAAAGTTACTCAAGATTGATCATCAGTCTTTCCTTTGGTATTTCAGTGAGTTATTTAATAAAAACCTGACATTAAACAGACTTGGCCGCAAAGGTTTGTGTTTATTGTTTTTTCTCTAATTTACAAAGACTCAAAATTTTACATAAAGGCTGAAATCCACACAGTTGAGCCCAACAACACCGGGGAGAGTTAGATTGAAAAACATATTTCAGCTCAAAGAAATGAGAAAAGCATCTTTTTAAAATAAAAGTACAATCAGTATCAACTTAGAAAAAAACTGTGTAGTAAGTAGCCATTTACTAAAAAAAATGGCACATCACAATATCACTGGCTGCAAAAAGGCTCAGCATGATTCTGCCACTTCCATGCTTGACAGCTGGTCTGCTGTTCTTGGGTTTTGAAATATTGCGCTGATTCTTTCAAACAAACTTCTGCAACAGAAGCTTGTTCATTCATAGTAGTGGTGGGTGTATGTATATATCTGAGCCTGCATATATGATCCTAACCGTGTGTTGAAAACTTTTGACCTGATCTGCAGCCGGACAGGAGGAGCAACAGCAGGAACGACCAGCAGAACAATGAGAAAAAGCTCTTTGTTTGTAGACATGTTTAACTCTGGAGGATTTTAATTGCTGCATTAGCAAGATTAATGAAAAGCAACAGAGCATAAAAGTGAAAATTAATGTTTGTGCAAGACAATTCATTAACAGAAAACTGCCAAGGTGTGGCTTTATTCTCAGAACATTTTTAAGTCACCGTATTAATTAGATGCTTGTCAAAATATTGACTGATGAACAAAAAGTGGATAAAAAGTTGGTTTTTCTGATCGGTTTTTTAGAAATATTCACTTTTTAATCAGAAGTCAAAGTTTAAGTCAATCTTCTGGTTTTATCCACCTGTAATTTGTGTCATATTCTTCTGAGGAGCCGATTTGAATCACTGTGTTTGACAGCAGCAGGAGTTTGTTCCTGAGCTGCTGCCTCTTTGCTCGTAAATCATCATACAACGTAGTAATTAGTACACGCTACGTTGGCCCTGATTGATAGCGGTCGGGAGGACGGTCTGCAGCACACACAGCGCCCAGATTCACACACAGATAGAGGAGAGCAAACAGTAATCTGAGCCCCTTTACTTCACACCGAGACGCTTTATCAATAACGAAAGCAACGGTGTGTGTGTGTAGTTTCATCCCAGAGAGTCCTGAGGTGTTGCCTCCTAATTGAAAACTAAAAAAACAACCAAAGTGAAACAAACGACTTCTAAACAGACAGGCCTCATTAAAACAAATGAGAAATTCTGCTCATCTGTGCAACGTGTTTGTGATTTGCATGACAACAACGGCGGGGCAAGGCGAGACAAACGTAGCTGCTTGTAACCTTGTTATCGACACACACACTGCAACCCACACGCCAACACACACACACACCAGCGGTATCGATCAGAGGCCAGCTACAAAGAGATCAGGTCAGCAGAGATGCGTTTCTTAATGTGTTGCTTTTCCTTAACGGCGCTCGCTGCAGCAGACACAAACATGAGCACTGAGGGACAGGAGCTAATGAACATGGAGGCCAGAGTGGAGGCGTGTCCAGATGCACACGCTGCAGGAGCATTCGCTGCACGGTTATCAGGGAGCTTGGAGTAGATGAGGATGAAAAGAGGAGAAAATTTGATTGCAAAATGATTAAGACTTTCACAACTTTCAGCAATAAACTAATGATTTATGTAGTTTCAACAAGATTATATGACTTTTTAATATGCCTGAGCATATGGCAAGTGGAACAACTTAAATAACTGCAGTTTGTACCATCAGTCATGTTTTCAGACTTTGGGAGGAAGCCGGAGTACCCAGAGAGAACCCACACATGCACAGGGAGAACAAGCAAACTCAAAGCAGAAAGAGTCCAGTCAGGGATTCAAACCCAGGAACATTTTCAGCTGTCAGGCTTCAGTGCATGAGCATCACACAGCCAGCATGAGTAAAGCATGTTGAAAGGTTTGGGCAGTGCAGGAGATTCTACTTGCTCTCTGCTGCCAAAAAATGGAATAAGATTGATTTCTGCAAAGTGAATCACTCCAAATGTCACCATTTAGGGTGAAACTTTCTTGCCGTTTAGCGTCAGAGAAATCATCTTTATCTTGATAAAAATCCTCAGAAAGCTCCATAACACCCACAGGTAGACCTTAAAAATCAAACCAAAACAAAAAACCCTAATAAATAATGTTCAGAATTAACAGTTAAAAAACAGTTTGGTGTGATCCAGGTGGTTTAATCCACTAACATGCAATAATGAGGGGGAAATAATTGGGTTTTTTCTCCAGAACAAAATAGATTAAACTGGTGGACATCTTATCTGAAACACACCTTTCCTTTCACAGACTTACAGGAGCAGAAATGATAATGTTACATTTCCACTCTTTGTAATGCAAGTAGGCCGAGCAGTGACCTCCCCAACACATGCACATCACATGTGCAAGGTTTGCATGTTTTAGCACCATGAAAGGAAGCTTCTCCTTCAGGCTGACCTCACCAAAACGGTCATTAAATATTTAAACATGATTCATTCTCCTGCTATGGATGGAGTGACTGTAGGATTTACTGGAGTTACTATGCAGTGGCATTAATTAAGAGTACAGTTGTTTATTGGTGGTACCCATTAGTTGTAATGATTATTTCACCAGCTACACTGTGCAGGAATAATCGATCCAGTGATCGAGTCAGACTCTCCAAACAGCAGCAGCAGAAACATCAGACAGGAGGCTGTAGACACAACATGAACAATAAATCAATCAGTTTAAATGTGAAACATCCAAACTGAGAAGATCAGGCCCAGAGAAACCCAACATATATTCCTGCAGACAAATGGATCTGCTGCTGAACGTCAGGACACACCTCAACGGTTTGCATCCATTTCTGACCGGTCAGAGGTTTCTAGTGACAAAAGGTGGAGCTGCTCATTAGTAGGAGTAACTCTGTCAACAGTGATCAACAACATGGAATATAAAGAATCTCTTCCATTATGTCACAAGCCTATTGGGGACGTGGCTTAAGTTTACACATTTGAGGTCTTTGATTGGCCTACTGACATTAAACTGTCGTTTTTTTATCCACAGTTTCTGATTAACCCAATCCTGTAATCACCAGGCATGACTTTGGAGAAAAATAAAAGCTTAACATGCAACTGGTCAGAACTACTTAACTGTTCATTTTATAATACCCCCAGTATTCACTGTGGTTAGGGACAGCTGCTGCCTGCAAATAACTAAATCCTAAAATACTTGAGATTAACTCTAAAAACATTCATTACTGCCTATAATAATAGTTCATTACTTATATGGATTAATGAGCACATTGGAAACTGTATTAACACAACCATGAAAACTAGCTACAGCTTTCATCATTTCAGCCAATCAGCACAGAGGAAAATAAATGGCTCTCTTGGATTGGCTGGTTTTCAAACTGCAGCCAAAAGCAGGTCAAGTAGAATTATGTCCAAGTATTTCAGTTTCCAAAATTGCATTTTATAATATTTTGATTTAGATGTATGGAAAAAAATGTGCATAATGAATATTTAGTACATCATGCACAAAAAAGTTCCAAACTGCTGTATGCAATAAAATGTTTTATGTGTTTTAAACATGCAGAAGTGAAACAGTCCCAGGCGCATTTCCTGTCACATTATGTACAGACAAGAACGGAAACATCATGGATTAGGGCAACGCCTCAGGGGAGAGGAAACAGAGGGAAGAGCACAGAGCGGGAAAACATCCCACGGAAAAGAGCAAAAACGCCCACAGGTGAGTTCCTGTCAGCTGGATGCCACAGTCAGGAGGGGGCGCATGAATCGGAGGTTAATGGGGGGTTGTCAACGTGATCGATTATACTCTGGGATTTACGGTGGATCGCTGGGAGACATGGCAGCAGGAGGATCGCCAGCGACTGGCGGCTCGTCACAGATTCAACAATATTTACATAGAAAGTCTAGAAAAAACTGGCATCAGTGACCAACAGGATGCAGAATCGAACTGAAATTTAGAAACAAACAGCAAATCCATTCTCTGGATTTATTTTAATCAGGTGTTATATCCATGTTATAGCTTATATCACAAACCGCCAACCTCATCAACGTTCTGAAACCAGCGACAGCATTTCTCTGAGCTCGATTCTCTGACTGAGAGCAAAGAAGTGAAAATGATGAAGAAGCAGCTCTGAAAGCTCAAGTTTATAAGCAAAGGGTAGAAAAAGGAAGAGAAAATCGGAGACGTCAGGTGAAGTGAGTGTGAGAGATGAGGAACTGTATCACGCCGAAGGAGAGCGGCTGAAAAATGGGAAGAGACAGAGGAGGAAGATGAAGAACGGCGGAGCGGAGAAGAGACGCTCATCTCTCGATGCTCTCTAATGAAGCAGGCTGCCGTTTGCGTGTCAAAAAGGTAAAAAAATAAAAAAACGCCTCAGGCTCTTTCCAACTTTAACATACAATAACAAAAAGACACCAGAGCTATTTAAATAACAACTCAAACAAACGTCTCTGCACATTTAGGAAAATGTAGCACCAACAGCACAACTGCTCAGCCTCAAGGAAAGACAAGAGTCCCTCCACAAAAATGACTTGTTGTCATCTAGTAGCCAACATTTCATTCCATCTAAACTGGGTTGTTATTTTCCTCTACATCAGCATTCATCCAAAGCTGACTTTCACAAGCCTGGCCAATACACAGAATAAAGCTGCTGCTAAAAGTTGGCTTTATTGGTTCCATGGAGGAATGTTTACAGAAATTACAGCCTGTCCTGCTGCAGCCTGCAGCTGTTAGGAGCTTCAACTGAATGTAAAAATCCACCTGAGAAGCTCAGGATCGATGCAGAACCTCGGATTACTTTCAGCTCCACCAGCAGAAGGAAATATGCCGAGGTACGCTTCGTCGTCACAACTTCTCTCCTGGGAACGTTTTTCTGTGGGTCTAAATGAGTAATCTACAGTGATGATGATGATGAAGATAAGGGGAGTTTTGGTTGGCTTTGTGTCAGAGCACACAGGTGAGGAAGCTCTTCCATGCTGTAAATTATCCAACTGGCCAAAGATATGATGATATGTAGAATTTGAATGCAGGAAATATAATGTGTAGTTCAGGTCTCTTACCATCTTATATATCTGTCAAAAATACAAAAAACAAACATAAAAAACATCAAATATGAATAAATTAAAAACACAAAGCAAACAAAAATGATAATTTGACACTTTTTTCTGAAATTGTAACATTTTTATGTCAATAGTTTGAAACCAAGTGGATTATTTTTTACTCAAAACTCTTTTATAATCTCAGAGGGTCATTGCCAAAATCATACAAACCAAGAATTGTTCATTTTGAGATTCAAACTTTGAGTTTCTCATGTCCTCACGCAAAAAGAACAACAAACCTCCCAAGGTCTTTTAGAGAGCTTTGTCTGATCAACAACCAAACATTCCATCTGTTTCACTTTAATTTGCTTTAACTGCTTTTTTTCCTCATCATGAACCATGAATCATTTAAAGTGACTCTTATGGTAGAAGGAAAACAAGTTGCACAGATGCAATCACAAAGCTTTTTCAGACTGCACAAACTAAACATTCAGTGTTCAAATATGATCAATATAATGGAACTGTTTTTTTTAACATGGGTATTTGGTATTTAATGGGAAGAAAAATGGGAAACTGCTGCAAAAATACAAGTCAGACTTTTTATTTTTGAAAAATTCCCCCAAAATCCCTGGCTGCATTTGGAGAGCTGAGACTGTCAGGATGGATTCTGTTCATGATCCCTAATGGTTCCGGCTGTAGTTTTATTTGTCTCTCAAAGAGCATCACTAAGTTTTTTGAAGTTTGTACCAAAGTTAGCAGATGTGTCTCCAGTTCTGTTTGGCCAAACTCTGAAATTTTCTATATTTCTTAAGCATATTGTGCCTATAAATTCCAATATATTGTTCGATATAGACTGTCATGAATATATAAACACTAATCGATATTGATTAGCTGAATTTCCCTGAGGATAATAACATTTATTTACATTAAATGGCACATTCTTAGACAATGTTTTGATTTAAATCTATTTTTCCATGGGGTTGTAATCTAATGCTAAGAGAAATCTGCCTGCTCTATACGAGTCACATTTTCAAAACCATTTCAGACAGAACAAAACCTCATTTTTTTTAGAACCAATACCTGTATGGCACTGAAAGGGGCCAAAGTTGAAGACGAAAGGAAAGCGAGAAAGCAAAGAACCACATGCAGGTTAAGCTAAAGAGAGAAAGGCCAGAACGGAGAAAGACGAGAGAATATAACAAACCCTGCCGGCAGAAACCAGAAGCCAGAGATAAAGAGCGGCTTAAGTGGAAGGAGAAGGAGGAATGAGAGGAGACAGAGGTGTGAGGTAAGAGGTGAAAGATCTCAGCTGCAGACAGCCACTAAAATAAACACAGCCCGACCCGCCCTTCAGTGCAGGCAGAAGGTCAGCTGGAGATTGAGTAAGTTCACGGCGAAACCATGAAAAGAAAACAGGATATAAAATGGAAAAAGAAGAAAGAAACAGAGAGGCAGATCCATTGCATAGTGTGGGATTAACCTTGAGAAGCACAGAAAGCAAAAACAGGAAATGAACAGAAAGATGAAGAGAAACCGAAGCTGAGAAGAGGAAGACCAGTTCAAAAATTATTTTATGGGATTTTTAAGAAAACAACTTTATAGAGGTCTACTCAATACAATACAGAACTGGCACTTTTTAAAAGATATTTAAGTTAAATATTACAAAAGTATAATCAGTTACATCATGTTTGAAGTGATGTCATCAGGCGGTAACCTGATCACCCACCGAATCCAATCAAATATAAACAAACTAGTGACAGCAGTAAAGAACCACAACAGCCCTGAACAGCTGAAATTCATGAATATGTGAGAACGCCTCTAAAACCACTTCTATCCAAATAATTTAATAGTAGATATCAGCATCAATAATATTCATATTATTGTAATGCATATTATAATCATTAATAATATGCACAGTGGAAACAGTCTTGGCACAAAGACAGAAAGATGCTTCTCTCTGCTCTTGGAGGTTCAACCAATCAGTGCCAAGGAAAATAAAAGCCACTCCTGGATTCAAACACCAGCTAACAGCATGAAAGCTGCATCTTATTTCAAATATTTTGGACATGTTCATACGGGTGAAGTGTCTGTGAAAAGCAACGTTCTACAGAAAACTGAGTAGTGGATCCACTGAACCAATCTTGACCGCTGTCACAGGAGTTCACTGGGAAATTTATTAGATTTATTAGAAAATTACTTTTAGCATTTTGTTATCCATATGACACAATGACCTCCACTTAAGAGTTTGTTGTTTTAGTGGATATTTCATCAGACCTCTGAAAAAGCATAAAATATATGTCTTTATTTTCTATAACTTTTTAAAACATAATAATTTTTAACCAAAACAAGAAATGTCCTCACTGGTTTAACTTTGGACCAAATCACATTCCAGTTGGATCATTTGTTCCGGGCTTCAGCAAATCCTTAAATGTTAAATATTGCATCAGCCAAGAAATGTAAATTAAGACTAATTTGGCTCATTTAGTGCTAATTTATGCTGCAAGATGAAAGTCCAAGTTCAAGTGAAAGCAACTAAACAACTTCAACTTTATTTATTTGAAGAAAACTCATGAACGTGTACAGATGCTGCATCAAATTTTGTCTAATACATCCGAAGTGGAGACAAACTGAAGGTCAAGTTTTATTTAAGCCCCTCAGATTTCAGGGATTTCCTCAGGAATGAATCGACTTAAAGTTCCCAAAACACACAATCAGAAATGGAGATGAAAATCATGCTCCATCTATTACTGAAGGTCTGACTGCATTCTCCAGGCATGCTGCGGTTTTCTTCTTCATTTTGAGCTAGAAAAGCGTAACTCTTAACCTTGACTGCATCTTGAAGACATTTTTGTAACTTTGAAATTAAAAACAACAAGCGAGGCGAAGGTAGAGGCGCTGAATGGCAAGAGGCAAGACAGAAAATAAAACAGGACAGAAGTAGGTCAGAAAACACATTTATAGACTCAAAGATGACAGATGCTAAATACAATACAAGAGGAGGACCGGAGTGAAAAAAAGAAAATAAATAGAGGAAGTGTGGTGGCAGAGCAAGGTGAGACAGTAAAACCGAGGAAAAGGAGGAAACAGAAAACCAGAGGCAGACAGACGAGAAGGAGAAGATGACCAGTCTGGGTTTTAGAAGTAATTGTTGTGAGAAACATTGGTCTCTCTTTACTCCTTGTCACCATGCTGTGCAGCTGGTCCACCTGAGACACACACAGAACCAATAAGCCACCGCAGCAGTACTGAGGGTGGCGGCGTGGAGCTGAATACCAACACCGCCACCAATCAATGGCAGCCCCAACGCAGCCACCGCTGTGTGTCTGTCTGGGCACAACCCAGAGACAGATTACCGCATTTATACCCGAAACATCAAAAACATGGAGACGTGTCAGGATTTAGATGCATGAGAGCGTATATATAAAATATACATAGACTTATGCTTTGAAATTTATGTGTCAGGGGTTTTAAATGGAGCTGGGGTTTATTCAGGAGACTTCTATTTTATGAAAATTTTAAGATTTGCTCAAGTCAATGATTTTATATTGCTGATTGATGGGGGAATAGATCACTGAGGCTGTAAATCTGGTGAGAATATTTTATTATTCAGAAATAAAATAAAGACAGACTTGATTTATACCATTGAAAAGCAATTTCTAAGTTCCTAGACCTGCTTTTCTTTTTTTATTCACAAAGACCCATAAAAATGAGTAGAATGTGTGAAAACAGTTAAAAGTGAAGAGCTTTAACCTTAATGTCAGCGTCTTTAGATGCTGAATGATGAAGTTCTGACTGAATTCATGCAGCTATAATAAATTATAAAAGGTGTCTTCACTGTTTTCCATCACTAACAGTACTTACAGGATTTCTCTCAAGTAGAGTGGAGATTTTGCAGCCACATGTTAGTAAATCATCAGATCATTCCATTGTGTTCATATTAGCACCATATTACCTCTGAGGAAATATCCATCCTCTGCATCGGGACATAAATGTTTATGGCATCCCTCTGATATTAGTGTGTAACCCTGAACATTTTTAAATCATCATCATCAATATTTAGTCTGAAAACTGTGCATGCACCTGAAACAGCAGATCAGTAACCAGGATGTTTATTCTGAAGAGTTTCCACAAAGCTTACTGCACACATTCAGCCCTGAGCTAAAGAAGAACAAGGCCACTGATAAAATGCGTCTCCACCTCTGCTTCCCGCTTTACAGAAACTGGAACATTAGCGTCACCTGGCAGGTGCAGAAGAGGCTGAAACTTGAGATCAGTCTCTAGCTTTTTGCTTGGGTAGTTGGCCTAGAAAGAGAAGTTTGTGTATCCTGTGGTTGGATACTTTTCTGAAGCCTAATGCATTTTACCTTAAGTGGTTGATTGAACTGTATTAGAAGATCAATGGAAAATGCCTGAATAAAGACTAAAGGCCATGATAACAGCATTAAAAAGTTTTTATTGGTCTGATATTTTAAACTTAAATGTTTTCATAGGCTGTAAGTGGATCATAATTACCAAAGATAATGGACTGAAAATGTTGTGTGTAATTAATCTATAGAATGTGTTCCACTTAGTGAATTAAGTTACTGACATAAATTAGCTTTTTATGTATGGATTGAGTTTACGTATCACAAAATGTGTCCGAAATTTAGCAAAATTGCACATTGGAGCAATATTTTATTTATATTATATATATATATATATATATATATATATATATATATATATATATATATATATTCTATTAACATGTCAAAGTATTGTTTAATAGTTACTGTAATGGTCATCATAACCGTCACTTGTTTTTCTAACAGCATGAGGTTTCAGTCTAACGGTGAGGAAAACACTGTGTGATGCTCTTATTACATTATTATTGACACTTTTTAATAACTTCAGCAGTTCTCCAGTTTTCTTTGCCAGACCAGAACCTGAGATGACGGGTCCAATCCAGGATGAATCCTGCAGCTGCATGATATTCAGAACACCTGCAAGGCGCAGTGAGCTTAGTGAATGTTGCAGTGATAATATAACTTGATATAATAAGCATGTAAACATGGTTGAAACAAACCGACCACAGATGATGAGTCATCTACTCAGCGAGAAATATTAATTTATTTTCCATCTTAAGAACAGGAAACCATAAATCTCTCAAACTATCATTATGTCTAAGAAGAACCATAACTGTACTTCAAATTTACCTTTCAAAGTACTGTACATCATAAAAACACACAAATACAAATTCATAGAGCGAGCAGTCAAGAGTTTAGTCATTACATTTTGTCAAGAGCCACCGTTACACATCAGATTATTGATTCATGTTTTATTGATTACACTTCAAAAGCAGCTCTAAACAGGTGGGATCTAGTTTAGATTTAAAGAAACTCCGTTTATAGAGCACCTGAGGAAAGAGTTTAGAGATTAAAGTTTTTTTTTTTGCAGAAAATGTTATTTTCCTGTCAAACAAACCTAAAGAAAATATGTATTTTCCAGAAGGTTTTTCTTTTGTGTAATAGATACATCTTTAGTTAAAGGACATTTTATCACTTAACTAAATACAATTTTTGACAGAAGAAAACCTGTTTCCAGCAGTTATTAAAAATTTGAGGCAAACTGTAACAGAATACAAAAAGCATTCATTATTACACATATTTACCAGGATTCATACATTTTTTAGTTTGAATATCTTGGCTGTCCAAAAGATACGCAGAGTCGCTCCGTCAATGTCACACAAGGTAACAATATGGATGAGAAATAATTCTCAGCCTCACAATGAAGTGTCTTCTTTTTATACACACCTGAAAATTACATCAATAACTGCAAAGAGGACAATTTAGTTATAGGAAATCCAAACTGGCACCTGAAAGACTTCGCAAGAAAAAAAGGTTGAAATAAGAGGGCAAATTCAAGCGAGAGCATTAAGGAAAGCTGATATGAATAGATTGGGAGGGGAGTGAGACGATGGAGGGGGTGAGAGGACATGAATGACAGCATGAAGGAGAGGAAACACGATGACAGGAGGATGAAGGAGAAAGCAGACGGCAGGGGAGCAGATGTGACGAATGAAAAATCAAGCAGGAGAGGCCAATGACAAGGCAGAAAGGTGAGAGGAAAGGAGCGGAATAACAACGAGATGCAAGTCAAGGAGACACAAAGACATCAGCCGCTCCTGAGAAAACAGCAAAGATTGGTGGAAACTAAAACAAAGGCAGAGAATGACTGAATGACCAGCAGGCGAGTCAGGAGAGAGGAGCGATTCCACTAAACAAGCCTGCAGCCTGACACTGATTGTTCAGTGCTCTGATGTCCGTTTAAGGTAATGGAATGTGTAAACGCTGCTACTGTTCAAACCTGCATTGATCTGAGATCAGGCCTCCGCAGAATGCCTCACAGAAACTCCCCGAACATAGAAATGCAAGACGAGTCTGCAGCGACACCGGACACCGAACAAAGACGTAAACCAAACCTTCTGCAGGGAATCAAGGACAAACCGACAAACTGAACAGGCTGGATGGTGGAGTGAAGCTTCAGCGTCAACCAAACGGAGGCAGGAATATTCAGAGTTCACTGCAAGGATTCCCACAGAAACCTCAAGTAAAAATTGGGTATTAGTGCAAATTTTAATCATGAGGTATTTTAATTAAAATCTAAAAAAAACTATTAGTTCTTTTCCATGTCTACATAGTTGTAATTATAATTTTGATACAAATCCTTTAGCAAAAACAGCTATTTGTGGTGTCAGTTAAACTGTGTTTTTTATAGACGACCTCGGCTACAACAGGCTTATTGTATCCAATAATAATTCAGGTCGTCTGCTCTGGCAGAGAACATGCTGCGTTGGTTCTGCTGACCTGACATCCATATCTCAGAAATTCTAGTCTTAAAGCAGCAATACCTTCACAAAAGTGATGAGTTGTTGTAGTTTTCACACCACAACTGCTGAATTTGTTTCCTTTATAAGTCACAGAAAAACTGTTGGAGGTTTTCGTCAGTCAGCTGACCAGTTGTGCGCAGCAACATGTGGGGGAGGGGCAGCCGCAAAACCAAACTATTGCTTCCTGTGGCTTCTCATTAGAAAATGAACGATGAGTCAGTAGATACGTTTCCATTGACCAAAACATTGCGCAAATTGGAATTATAAAAATAAATTTGCTTAGGTCAAATGGAAACATGCCAGAGAGTTGGTTTCTCAACCATATCAAAATTTACAATGGAAACACTTCTTTACGTCACATCAGTTCGTGTCAGCTCTGGTCTGCTCGGACGATGTGCAGCTGCCAACTACGGTTTCCCAAAAACGCCACATGCATGGCCGCTCCCAAGAATAAGTGTCTCTGATGCCTGAATAAGACGCCACCGTCTCCTCTGATTGGCTGATAGATGATGAATGCTGGTTCTGCGGATGAAATAGGTACATACCTAATTGCTTTTCTTATTTAATAGAAACACAGCAATAGCAAAACTGTGTTTTATCAACATGCACAGATAAAGAAAAAGTTTTCCATTTGTAATGGAAACAGAGGTAGTGTGGAAAACTCATGGCTAATAAAACTTATGAACCACAAAATCCTGGAACTCAAACTGGGCTAACTGGCCTGATTTAGTGATGCAGAAATATTATAAAGCACTTTATGTGAATCATAGTTGGTTGCTATGGTATAGTGTGACATAGGTCAGCGCTGTGGTTAACAAGCACATGCTGACAGCAAAAGGCCAGACTCTACGGTGAAAATGAGAAAGCACTTAGAATTTAGACAGACCACAAACTAATGAATATTTGAGTCAATCAACATTTTTTCAAGATTTAAGATTAGATAGAAGTAACAGACCTTATCTTCTGCAGTAACACCTGCATAAGGGAAGAGCTGTCAACAGCAACCTAAAAGTGGAATGTTGTTGTTGCACCAACAAAGCAGCATTTTAAACCTCAGGTGAACGAGTCAGCTCCTGCTCAAAGACCCACAGATAACCTACTTTCACACAAGGAAAACAAAACACTGGTGGGGGCTGGGAAACTCTCTACCAACCAAATATTAATAACTCCACCCTGAATGATGTGAGGATGTGTTGGCAGACTTGATTAATCATCCGCCTCATTAATCAAAACTGACTTGTGGTTCTGGCTGTTGGGATTTTTTTCATAATGAATAATCATTTATTGGATTAGGTACCAGCTGCTGTCGGCTCCATTCTTGTTTAATTTCTTTCCTATTTGTCCCTCCTTGCTTCAAACATGGCGCCAGACTAATTACGTTTGAATGTGAACGTCGATCCGCGCGCCACCTCCTCTGATTTCCTGTGACCTGCTCGGCGTAGCTGCGGGCGAACGCGGCGGCTCCTTCTCCTTTGTGAAGGTCTGATGTGAAACAGATGGGGGGCTGTTATCGAGTTGAGGTGATGCATCCTGTCAGCCTGCTCTAGTTTCTTATGATTGGCTGAAACAGCTCTGCCTCCTACAGGTCAGGCATCTTACCAATCGGATCAGGCAGAACAATTGTGTTCGCTGACTGTTTTTTTAGTCACTTTTAATCAATCTGCTGTTTCCTCTTGCTAGTTTCCATCTATGGGTCGTTTCTAATCATGGAGCCTTCAGGTTCCTATTGCCTCATATCCTATGGAAAGGATGTCTGGATATTGCTGCTTTAAACTTTATATACATTATTCTCCTCGTCTTATTTCTGTAGAAAGTACCTCTGGTCCCTCTTCTTCTGCACTTAACTGCATCTCTTTTTCTTTCTCTTATTCCTGCCATTAACTCTGAACTTGAATTTTTTTTTTTTTTGCTCCATAGAAAGTACTCCTGACTCGGTTCTTATCCCATTACCACTGTGTGCTCTCTAAGCTTTTCTTTCTTATAGAAAGTATAGCTTTTCCACCATTTTTTAACTCCCAGCCAGTCACAGCAGATCAAAAGCAGCTCAGTTCTGCTAAATTTAGGAGATTGATCATAACGGTTTGAATATCAACCAAATACTATTATTACATATTTCATTTTACTTTAGGATCAAGTAAATATTTTTGAATTGGCTAATTTGACCATCTTATAATTTTTTTAAAATTATACTTTATCTTAATATATATAAATACAATTACATTTTCTAAAGTGTTCTTCCCAAAATATTAGAATTTCTCTTTTTAAATCTTTCTTCTTTTTTTATATTTCTCTAATAAATTGTAGCCAACGGGCAAAAAGTCCCTGTTGTGTCAATTTTATTTGAAAAAACTCAAAACTCGTTAAATTTGAAACCTGAGGGGGGAAAATGTTGGCAGCTGTCTTTTATGAGTGTCCACTAAAGTCTGGACATCAGCGCGGCTGGGCTGTATTATGTTGGTCAAAGCGGATTGATTAAAGCTGGTAATTAATCCATCTGCGTTCACAGATTAGAAACTGATACTGTGATGGGGCGGGCCAACATCTGTGGGACAATTGTCCACTGATGACGGCTCCTCTAATGCAGAAACAAACCGGCTGAACATGCAGAGACGACGGGATGCGACTGCAAACTCATTTTACAAGATTCTCCAAACATATCAGAAACAAACACTGATCAAAATGTACCTGGGCATAGAAAGGAATAGTTCTTTATTTCTGAGCCAAATGAGACCATTTGAAATCCTTTTTGTGGCCCAAACAAACATTTAATAATAATCTAATATTATATCTCATCCAATTAAAACAATAAGTGGATGTTTATCACTTAAGAGACTCGACTCTCAGCAGTTTGGACATAAATTAATAAAGTTACTTCAAACTGATTTTTGCTTCTCCATCATGTCTTTATTCTAATTTCAAGCAAAACAATGTCCATCATGTTACATTTGTACAACACAAAAGTAAAACCTCACCAAGGATTTTTGGTCTATATCTTAGCATACCTGAAATAAAAAAAACTAACTTAATAGCAAGATATAGGAACTTGTTTTAAGTCAATCTTTCCTTAATATTGATGAAAAAATACAAGTTAAAGGTGAAATAATCTGAAACTGGAACAAAACATTTTAACTTATTGAACTTATTGTCTTGTTCTACTGGTTAATATTTCACTTATAATGAGGGCTTTATCAATATTGACTTAATATAAACTCATATTTGTTACTGAAAAGTTTCCTGTAAGTTAGTTTTGTCTTATTTCAAGTATACTAAGACATTTGCACAAGAAACACTTGGTAGGATTTTGTGTTTTTTGATTTGCTGCCAGTCAGATCTTGCACAGAGAGCTCCTTTTGCCTTCTGGAAACTTCAACATTTGAATCCATTAAAACAAGAACCAGTTCAACCACTTCACCCATCCCAAAACAGAGACATGCAGCCACCTATCCAACCAGAAAATTATCTATTATTATATTCTACTTTCATGAACGGGCATCTCCAGGACCTTTCACCTCTAGCCGGGTGGTTTTATGTTTTGTGTATTAAACAGCATATAAGGATGCTGATTGTTGTTTCTATTCGATCCTTTGGGTTAAATGAGAGGTCAGATAAAAGCAATGTGGTTGACAGATGAAGGTGCAACAGTGTGACCTTTAAAAATCCAATTCACTGTGTTAGTCTCATGAAAATGCATCTTAATCTGACCTCTGCCAGGCCTGGGAACAGGACCTGTCTGGCATGCTGATGTCATCATGGCAAAACAAGCATAAAGACGTTCGCATAGTGCTATCAGAAGGCTTCATCTGCAGGAGAGTATTTGGAAACTTTCTGACAGATTTCCCAGCTCTGAGCTCCATTTTCCATTGAATGATAACCAGAAAGCGTGCAGCCACTTCTCCCTCTCCTGCTGGGGAGGAATGAATCTCCGAGGTGTGCTCAGATACTTTTAAAAGTGATGGTGGTTTCTTATGACGCACAAACCTCTGTCCATGTCAGAGCCAACCTGCTGTCATGAGGCGGCTGGATTTCCAGCTCAGTTTCAGGAAATAAAGAACTTTAACCCAACATTCAACAGTTTATAGAACAAGCTTGTCTGTGACTCCCGGCAGATGTTTCTGTCAGTCTCTCTTGTTCTGGAGAAGTTTTTACCCACTTTTTATGTTCTCTCAGCTTGTTGAGGTTTGCAGACATTTGCTTCTGCACGGTTCTCTGAAGACACCGTGCAGCTTTTCAGTCAGTTGGAAACCTGGACTTTGACTGGAAATTTTTTCAGTTGTTCTGTTGTAGTTCTGACCCAGTCAAGGCCAAACCTCAGCTGTCAGTCTGACAAATTCAGACTTGACTCTAAAATACTTTCATGTCAGCTGCGTCATCAGCTGCCGTCAGGTGTTTATCCTATAATTTGTTTTCTCTACAGATGGACATGTGGATCACGGCTAAACGCCTGTTTGTTCACATCTGCCCAGAGGACATCATTGCAGAAATCTTGCGGCTTATTCAAATGCAGCTTTGCAAACCATTTTTTAAGAGAGAGAGAGAGAGAGAAGAGCCTTTCTTCTTCTTTTAAACAAGTCGTCCTTGCTTAATATTTTTCTCCTCACCCGTTTAGTTCCTCCAGGCATTGCATGGTCTGACCTTGGGGTGACTTTATTGGGACATCCATGCTTGAAAAGATTGGTAGCTGCCACAAATCTTTCCACTTGGAAATAATCTTTTGCTCTGTAGAATGATGGAGTTAAATTTGTGTTCAGTTGCTTCTATAAAGGCCATTAAAATGCTACTGCATCCATATTGTCCAAACTACCTAAACTCCTGATTTATAAGTGCTGAAATTATTAATAAGATTAATTATTAATCAGTTATTGAAATAATTTAGTGATTGATTAATCATTAGCTGCAGAATAGACTCAAGGAACAACACAGAGCAGTAATTAAGCCAAAACTGTACAAAAAAGTATACATTTTGCATTTAAGATTAAAAAAAAAAAAAAACTGTCTGTAAGTCTGTTCTACCCAGAATTCCTCTAGTGACAGTTTTAGCTTCACTTGGTTCCAATTCTGTAAAAAAAAAAAAAAAAAAAAAACTCGTCAGGATCTTTTGTATCCATTTCTTAATCAGTTAATAAAAAACATAATCACCAGATCATCCCTAAACTGTATTGATATTAAATGTTGCAGAATTGAGTTTTTCACATTGATGTTAGAAGGATTTTTTTAGCTGCAGATGCATCCTGTGCTACAGACGATCAAGCATTTCCAATATTATATGAAAAGACAAGTCATTAAAAGAAAAATATGCAGAATGTGCATTTTGTTTATCCGATTAATTGATTAATCGTCTGAATAGTCGATAGAATAACTGATAACAGCCTTAAACCTGAGTGTTACTTTTCTGTTTCAATCCTACAGAAGCAGCGAGGGTGTACTTAGTATTTCTAATGACCATAGAGTAAAAACTTAATAGTCATGTTGCACAAAAATTCAGCTTTTTTTCTTCTTAAATCCTGATCATTTGGCATCAAATTGTAGACATTAGACCCAGAACATAAAGTGACACGTGGTTGTTTCGTCAGTAGTCACTCCTGTCTATTCTCCACACATCTACACAAACAAAGCAATGAGACGCAGCATGAATGCAAATACAAGCAGCGAAACACGTTCACACACACAGAGAGAGACAAACACAGACCCTGCCAACGCCCACAACTCGGCGCACAGAGATGAGGAGAAAAAGAGACATGAGCTGGGAGGGGGGGAGACATCGGAAAGGACTTAAGAAAACAGCTTTTATCTGTTATCTGTGTGGAGAGAGTGCGTCTGGAGAGCTGTCAGGAGGTTGCTGCTGAGTGTTTCCAACCGACTGAGACACGGAGGGTTTCTGTGCCTGCGCAGCAATCATTTCATATATGTGGCAGAGAATCAGCGCCCTGAACGGACAGCGCGCAGGATCATCAGAGTGTCTGTGCACGAGCGCCCGGGTGTGCTTGAAAGTAAATTTGAGTCCGAGCGCCTTCCATCAGCCACTCTGAGCCCGGCAGCCGTTCCGCTCTGAGAATTAAATACAAGAGCAGAAGTGAAGGGAAAAAGAGCCAGGAGATGGCAAGGAGGAGAGAACAGGCTGGGGGGAAGGTTAGGACCCTCACACTTCTCTCTCTGACATGTTCCAACCCCCCAACCCTCCGCTCTTCATCCTCACTCATTTCAGGAAAAAGGGGGGGCCAGTGAACTGACACTCAGCAGGGAGGGTGGGAGTTGTCACTGTGTACTAACCCCAGCATCCCAGAGAGAGGAGGTGGAGAGGGGGAACAAGAGGGGAGAGAAACCAGGAATAGAAGCAACAGGATGACGGTTTAGCCAGACCTGTCAAGTGAAACGCAGAGTGAACCCAGAGCTCCGAAGAGCTTCAGGCTACAGCGAGCAGCAGCTTCTCCCGCATGCATCTAAACCAGAACACATACTGCGCTAATTGTCATTTAACCCATCGCGCCCATTGCATATTTTCTTCTAACAAGCAATTACACAATGCCCCCTATCATCTCCAAACAACCGAGCTGTTGTGGAGCGACGATAATCTCACTGCAGCTTACAGCTTCTGTAAAAGCCAATTCAACGCAATCAAGTTAAAACATGTCGGCAATGTTCTGGAGACAAAAGGTTCACAGGAACTGTGTTCTGGATTTCAGAACCATTACTCACAGGAACGTTCAATGTGCTGCAACAACAGATAGAAATTCATCTTTATTGCCTTGTGACGACCTGAGTCCCCTAAACACACAACTGTATTTTCAAGATCATCATAATTACACCCCCCCCCCCCCCCCATTAATTTTATGTATTTTACATTTACTCAAACTAACCACGTAAATGTCAGTTTCATTAATTGGTGTTTTCAAAAGGGAAAGAAGAAGAAAAGAAACATTTCACTTGATTGTTTTCTGTGCAGTCACTGATACGTGACTAAACTAAATTGTATTACCAAAGTCCCACTAAACAAAAATGGAAAAAGAAATCATCATAATGAACATATCTCTAGTTTGAATTGAAATCTACAAACCTCATGCATATTACTCATGAAGTTTCTAACATATTAACCCCTTAAAAGCCAATTTTACCCCTTTTTCATTTTGCCTTTTCCAAAAATGATACGTTTTGTTGTACATCCCATTACTGCAAATTGATCAATTTACAAAAAGGTACATTATGTACTTAATATTCATTATATCCTGGTCTCATATTACTTTTGCATTAACACAACAAACACACTTTCCAAGACACAAAGTCTCGGGACCCAAAATCCATCCAGCTGATAGAGTCACAGCTGCCACATTTGTCTGGTTTTCCAGGCGCTCCGTCTGGTATGTTTTAGATGTTTCCCTACTTTAAAACCTGGATTCAAAAGTTCACCAACTTCACTCTGTTCATTTGAAACCAGCACAACTAAATCAGGGAAACCTTTAACAGATCTGGGTCAGTGTTCCTTCAGAACCAGGGGTGGAAAAACTCTAGACTAATTCTGCTATGATGCCAAGAACGCTTTAGTCCATTAACCTTAAATCATGTAATGAGTTTTTCCATTACTTTCTGTCCTGGAATAATTTGTGGTGATGCAGAGTAAAAAAGAAAAAAAGAACTCAGTTCAAGATATTAAAGTTGCATGAGATGATAACCTTCCCCTAGTCTGCTACAGATTAGGCCGTTGCTTGGCAGCCAAATCTAAAGCCTTGAAAATGTGTGCTTTAAGGTGGTCGGGAGAAAATCCTGAGCAGCTCTTATCGGCTACTGTAAGCAGCAGATAGCAGAAAGCCTCTGTGGACACGTTCAAACCTCAGAGGAAGAGTTTCACACAGCGCAGAAATTTCACATCAGCGGCATCATTGTGTGGTTGGTCCCAGGTTTTCTCACATCAATCTCTCCATCCATCTGTCTGCTGCAGCAAGGAAATGACTCCCATCATCATGTCCTCCATATCCACTCCTACGCTGATGATAATCCGCTCTCCATTAAAGCCCATCACTGGAATCCAACCCACCCATTTTAAATTATACACTAAAATTTAATTTTGAATGTCTCCTACTTTTCCAGAAGAATGGTAAATCAATATAACTGAAAGCGTCATCAACTGACAAATTATAGACATATTCCCAACTTTTCCATTCCAAGGATTGATTTTGAAACTCAAGCTGAAGGTCTAATGAGTTTTCAACTAAAAGCAACATATTTGTTGTCATTAATGCCGAAAACATGTTAAAATACTGAAGAACTGGTTAGAAATATTTTTAAAACTAACTCCAGCTGCTGAAACTAAGAATTAATCATGCATCGATAATCAAAAATAGCATAAACTTGTCATTAACAGAGATAAACTTTTCTATCCAGGTCAGACTTTTGCTGCTATGAAGTACAGAAATACAGCAGAGACCTTAAAGAAGCAACTTCTGCTGCCCACCAACCTGTGACGGATTTTAAGACCATTTCCAAACTATTTGAAAAACATCCTATAGGATGAAAAATAAAGACGGATCCATTTCACACTCTACAGGTTAAAAGTTAAAATTCATGAAAAGGTGACGGAAACAGACTGAAACTTTATGAGGCTTGTTTTTAAAAGGATTGAAGATAAAAGTTCTTTCTTCAAATAAATGTGGCAGTAAGACTTTAAACGCAAGATGTCTGGAACAATGTGAGATGAAAGCCAAGCAGAAATGATTGGTCATAATACATAATGCAGTCAAACAGAATCAGAACACAAACCTTATAGCAACTATCAATCATGGTGGTGAGGAGATGATTTGGGCTCATTTAGTAACCACAGAACCAGAACAGCTGACAGTCACTGAATCAGACCTGAACCAAACAAAACATCCAAATTATTCAAAGAGTCAAACGTGGAACCGTCAGTCCGACTGCCGAACCTGGGCTCAAAGTCAATCAAATCAACAGAACAATGATCCCAAACACAGCAACACATTTACAACAAAACAATGATTTATAGTTGTTGCAATGGCCTAGTTAAAGTCCAGTTCTAAATTAAATCTAAACTAAAATAGTTCAGTTTGCTGCTGAAGCTGGTTTTAGAAGGATGAGGTAGGGAGAGTCATGAAAACATTCACATCAATCTGATGGACTCATTTTCCAGTCAGCTGGAATTACTTAACTCTGGACAACAACATGAAACAAACAGAACAAACTCGACATAAAACACATTTTCAAAAGACATAAAACGTGGATGAAGATTTAAGGATGTAATTCTGAGCAAGACTTAGTGAATCATTTACCATCAATCAGTCTGTTGTTGGTTTTCTTTATTTCATGGCGGTTTTAGTTTTCCATTCTTCATCCCTTCGGGACGGTTTCATGCTGACAACCACTGCTGGAAAAAAGTCATTTTCCAAACCATCTCATTAGCACGCTCCCCTTCAGCTTCTTTTATTCTGAAAAATGCCTAATTCAATTCCAAACCTATTTAACTTTTTACTTCAGACACACTTTGTACATTAGCTGTGAAACACCCAGAGGCTTACAGCTTAGACACCCACAGAGTCTGTGGAAAGCACACTGGGAAAAAGGGAAGATGCACATAAAAGAGCAGCACTCATCCTGTAAACAACCTTTTCTCTCCGTCCAATCAGCTAACTGGGCTGCCAGTCAGCCCATCAGGACGTCCGCGCGGTTGGAAACGGGAACAGTCGAAACATTTCGCTCCATCCTCGGATGCATCCACAGGGATTAGGAAAATCATCCTCTCATTTCGAGAATCCCGCCGCCTGGAAATTGACTCGGGGGGATGAGAGGGTGGATGGGTCAGGGGCTTAGGTGCTCCAGTCGTTTTCTAGTTTCCATTTCAAACTTTTTTCTTAATGGAGTTTTTTGGAGGCAAGCTCCAACGCTGCAGGAGGGCAAAACCAAGCTGGAGTCGGTAAAATTCACCTTCTTAGGAACATAATAAGGAGTCCAGCTCTGAATTACATCCCGTTACAAACTGTCCCCATCAGACAGTTTTTAAATGGTACTAGAATTTCTGAAATAGCTTTTTTACTTAGAAATAATATTATTTGACTAAATTTAACTATAATTAAATGGAGCTGGTTAAAGGGGAAAAAAGATTTGCGTGTAAATAAAACAAACAGAAAACATGATGGACTGGGTTTTCACTACAAACGAGAGTTCACTAAAGCAATCCTGTTATTGCATTTTAGGCAATAAAATGTTTATTTTATTATTCAAAAAATAAATTGGATTTTTTTTTTTTGAATTTTTAGTTTTTTTATACTGCATTAAAAAGGCTTACATGGTGAAACTGATGAGCTTCAGAATTGTTTTATTATCCGATTATCCATTAGTTGCAGTTTTGTTGTATATTAAACAGAAAAGGAATGTTGTAAACTTTTTATGTCTGCCTGCCTGCCAAGCTGTTTTTCAATTATTGATTTTGCACTAATTTATACAATAGACTGATTATGCATTGCTGATTCTTGTAAGAACTAAAGCTATGCCTTCAAAATTATTCTTCTGGATCAGAAGTAGTGAGACCTCATTCTAATAAAGAGTCTTATGCTGAGAGCAGCCAGGAAGGTATGGAGCTCCAGCGGTGCCTATAGTTAAAGCTACAGGCTGTGAATGCAGAAAGACTGTTATTCATGGCTGGATCTGTATGTTTAGACCTAATGAAGCTGAATGTGAGCGGCAGTGTGGTCAGTTTCTGGAGGAAGAGTCTGTCTAAAATTCAGCTCTTTCTTCCTGGATCATGCACATTCATTTATAACCTTGGCTTGTTTGAAATAAAATCCTCATTTTTTTCAAGCTTGTCTGTGCCTCAGAGCTTTTGCTGGAACATTTCAGACATTTTCAACAGAAAAAATGCTAGGTTATAATAACTTTCTCCACAACTCTTATTTACTGCAGAAAACCATTCAGGGACCACTGAAAAGCTCGGTTTTTTTAAACTGTATTATCCACAAGTATGCTCTGAATAAATTCAGTTTTATTTCACCCAATCAACTGACATTTCCCTCAGTTTCCAAACATGCAAGTTCAACAAATTACTTGCAGAAAATGGCAAATTGTTACTTTCAAGCCTCAAATTACATGAAGAAAATAAACTCATTCACTCTTTTCAAACCGCCTGGACTCAGTGTTTTGATTTATGAGTTCAGAAATCAGCATTTGGTGAAAAAAAGGTTTGATTATTGCTTTTAGGTTTAGACGATTACAGCAGTTTAATATTTCCTGAGCTGTAAACACACACGGACAACTTTAAAAAATAACAGTCACCTTCTTTCAGCTAGCTGATCAGCAGTGTGCAGCAACAGGTGGATGAGGGGCCACTTTATGTTACTCTCTCACTAGAAGGAGTGTAGGAGGGTGGAAAGATAAAAAGATATGCAAAATGAAAATTTAAAAAATTAACTGAAAAAGGGAATTTAATTAAGATATTTAAATATCAATGGGAAAGAAATATATGAAGTAAGGTTGAAAGTTGCCTCAGTGTTGAAATCACAACTTTTTAAACGCTCAGTAGAGCCAGTGCCAGCAGCTGACTCAGTCCTATTATGGAAGTGTGAGGAAAAGATGGAGTGTGTGCCTGTTTTCAGTCCGTCACAGTGACTCACATCATCACCCATCACACAGTTTATGGTGACTGTAGCTCTGCAGCTAACAGAGGGCCCTTGTCATGGCCACTAAAAGCTTCAATCCAGACTCTGCTCTGACTTAAATCTAAACCCAACCCGAAGCCAATCTAAAGAAACCGCAGATTATCTGTCAGAAACTGAAAACAGGCCGCCTTAAAAAATAAGACAGCTTTCCTTATGAACCTGAGGCAGCCATGCCAGTAAACAGACACATTAGAGCTGAATTTGAGTTCTTTGTTCTGGTAAAACGATGCCTGCTGGTCCTGCTTATTGTTTAGAAATGACTCATGATTACAGAACGGAGGCTCGTTCCAAGGATCCCCATCACTTTCCATCAAAAGTACAACAAACAGAGCTCTGCTTTGGTAACGTTTGCACAGACGCGTCGTGCAGTGAACCTTAAGATGTCGACGACACACAAGGATCAGAAGGATGACAGATGTTCGGCAGCAGGCTCGCTAATCTGTTTTGCACTTTCATTCTGCCTAATTGAGGGGGACTTGGACTGGATCATCCCTCAGAAAAAAAGAAAAAAAAGCAGAGATCCTCTTGGTTCTGACTGACAGGTAAGAAAGCGTTCCTGCCGAACGCAGTAGGGAGCAGAAATAATGAAAGGCAGCATGAGAGGAGAGCCCACGGGGCCCGCAGAGGAGCACCGGGCCATATCTCCAGTCACTCGACAACGATATATTATTAAAGAAGAAAATAGAAAACCCTGCCTTTGAATGAGCTCTGTAATTCTATCATGCAAATGAAAACGTTCATTGGTGCTCGGCAGAAGACAGGACGTCTGCTTCCGCCTGGAATATTGAACGTTTTAATGTCAAAAAGGAACGGCCACCTTTTGTGCTGAAGAAAACTCAATTTGGGCCTCGCAGGGGAAATCTGCAGGGTGAACGGTGTGAATAGAGCGGTGACCCCCGGCTTCACATTACAGACAGTCTGGAGTTAAAGAAGAGCTCCTTCTTTATACTGGAGTTATGACAGAGGAGAGAGAGGAAGCTCGTTCTGCAGACTGAACGCCAAATCTCTTAATCAACACCTAAATTAGAGCAAGATGTGGAAGTAATTAATCAGGTGCAGCAGTAGCCACCAGGTATGAGGGTAGTGTGTGTGTGTGTGTGTGTGTGTGCGTGTGCGTGTGCGTGTGCGTGTGCGTGTGCGTGTGTGTGTGTGTGTGTGTGTGTGTGTGTGTTGGGGGTGGGGCTGGTTCAGCTGGATGTGAACTGAAGGGATAGAATGACCCACCATTTAGAAAAAAAATATAATGACAAAGTGGATATGAATTTATAACAGCAGCTCATATTGATCCCAGGGTCGTATTAAATTCCAGGTTTATCAGCAGCTGATGTGGCCTTGAGCAACTTCCCTGAAACGACAGGCTCACCGATCCTACAGCAAACCTCAGCAAACCTCAATAAACCTCAGCAAACCTCAATAAACCTCAATAAACCTCAGCAAACCTCAACAAACCTGATGCTTCGTTTGGCTGTTCTTCATTGCAAAAGTATTCACACCCTCTAAACTATGACATTTTGTCACATTAACACACAAGTCAATTTATTCTGATCATTAATCGGATTTTTTAGAAATTACACACTCTGCAGATGTTTCATTTAACTACTTTATTACAAATACGTAAAAAAAAAAATCCAAACAAATAATTTGATTCCTTTTAGAGTTAAGAAAATAAACAGCATTCCTTTAGTGAACGCTTCATTTGTAGCAAAGGATGCATCTGCAGCTAAAAAATAAAAAATACTGTAATATGTGAAAACTTTCTGCTCGACTTACCAAAACAGACTGGGCTGCCCTGTTTACTATTTTTGTATTAACTGATTAATAAATTAATAAATAAAGTTGCTTGATCCAAAAGTTGAACAGAATCTGAACCTGGTGAAGATGAAACACGACACAGTTCTCAGTAGATTTACAGACAAGTTTTTTGATCTTATATGAAAAACGTAACAACAGTTTTGGCTTAATTACTGTTCTGAATGTATTGTTCTTTCAGTAAATGGTCTTTTTTAAGTCTGTTTACTCCACTTGATTGCGAAATTATTTAATTATTTCAATAATTGACTCATAATTAAGCCGACTAACCCCCTCGGAAACGGAGTATAAATATTAGTCTTTATTTTCTCCGGAGACATTATATTAACAATTTTCTGTAGCCTTGAGCCAGATCTCTGAAACTGTAACACGGGGAGGATTGTAGATATTCTGAACCAAGTTTGCAGCAAAAAGTTCACACCATTTCTTCACACTCCAGCGTGCACACACACATCACAAGACTTGTGAAGTCAAGTAGGCCAAATTAACTTCAACAGATCATCCCAGAACTTTTCCTTCTTGAACGCTACAGAAGGAAAAGCGGCTGTGTTCTCATTTCCCATGACTAATTCACAAGAGGAATCTGATGAGGCGTAATTAACTGAGATTTATGGCTTTTTGGATACTCTGACATCTTTTTCAAGCTTTATTTACCAAGTTTTGCTAAGTGACGCACCGTCTATGTGGGTTCTCTGCAGCGTAAGGAAAGAAGCAATAGGAGAAAATGAGAATTCAGTGGTAAAAATGGAAGGTAAAAAAGAGACGGAAGTTTTATAAATTGTGCAATAATCAACCTTCACACTGCCCAGTCTTCTGTTGCAAACTCGATGCTGAACCACCAGCCTTATGTGGAACAGCTTGGAAGATAAAAGTTGCTAATTAATTATTATTTTCTGTAGATGATGAATAAAGAGTGACAAAAACACCAAAACTTGTTAAAAAAAACAAACACCAAACATCTTTGGAGGTCAGAGAGGATGAGGAGAAGTTCCTGAATCGCCTGGGAATCTTTTACTCTAATTTGCATTAAAACTTCTTGGTTAGGATGGAAAACCACTGTGGTTAAGCATTAAAATACAGCAGGAAAAAAAAAAACATTTTCATGCAGAAAACTCCGCGGCCATTTTGCACATTTCCATTTCAATGCATCCTGCCATTCTACTGTTGCCACCTCAGGAAACTCTGTGTGCCATAAAGTGACGCTTTGAGGGTTCCCTGTGTTTGAAAAACAGATCAGAGAGAGGGGAGGGTCTCTGTGGCTGCAGAGAGAACTGCTTCACACTGCTGGGTGTGCTTTAGTCCTGCTGCAAGGCCATGTTTCCGTAATTCAATAAATAAGCAGCACCACTTGTAGAAAACCCTCCAACCTCTGAGAAACTAAGCCGAGCAATGATAGTCTGTTAGTCGGTGGCACCTGGGGGAATCTTCATGTTTTTAGAGTCAATTCTCCTCCATAACCAACATTGACTCCTGTTTGAGGTTTTTTTTTCAGAGACTTGGGTGTCTGAGGTTTTCTCTCTGTCTAAAAACTTCAAAAAGAAATCTGATCACATACCTAAACTTCTTCTACCGACTCATTTTGAAAGAAACAAATTCCAGTCAATACTCTACAAAAAGCTGGTGCTACTTATTGTGCTTCAGTTTGATCAGCTTCCTTCATGTTTCTATGATATCGTCGCCTCTCATTGCTCAACAACAGCAACTACTGTGTGACGTCAATGTTCTTCTGCTCGTGTGTCGCTTTGGGAATGCAACCGTTCACACAGATGTTCCACTGCGGTTCAGTTTAATTACTGGTATGAACACAAACAATGGATTGAAGCAGAAACATTGGAATTGAATGCAGTGAAAGCAGCTCATGATACTTGAATTACTCAGAGAGTCGTCGTTGTTTGGATGATTTGAGTTTTTGAGCTGAACGGTGAATGAAAGAAGGTCAATGTTTGAATCATGCTCCAGGCCTTCCTCTGCTCAGTTTGCATCCTCTCTCTGCATGCAGTGGTTCTGTTCGGCACGGCTGTGTGAATGCAAGGCCCTGTGATGCATGTTTCTATCTGGAACAAAGAAATACTGCAAACCAGAGCGGAAAAAGACATTTCAGCGAAGTGTTGTCACCAACAGGGCTGATATAGATCCGTACCACAAGTCTGGTGCCATTTCTTCAGTTTTCAGGTTGCTGTTCATAGAAAGTTCTCCCTTCAGCTGCAAATGCTTCCACGTCTGCTAATGAAGGCTGACAGGAAGCCATGTCCCATTGTTAATATAAAAACATGGACTGCTTCCTGTCACTCACCTGCCAGCTGCAGAAGATGTGCGGGTCTGTGGCAGGAAATAACTCCTGAAACACGCAGCCTGACAAACTTAATTGTCACATCCATGTCTTGTTTTTTTCCCCCTTTTCTTACATGCAGCTGCTTTGTTTGCCAGCACAACCATTCGCTGGCAGCCAGGTTTGAAATAACCGCAGCACGTTTATTGAAAAATGACAAAAAAATGATCTAATTAGTAGTGACATGCATGGCAGGATAAATGGGGGGGAAATGTGTTGGGAAATGGGCTGTAACTTTAAATGACACTGGTATTCTCTTTTAATGTGCGTGTGACTTGCATGGAAATGTGAAGAGCATTCAGTCAAATAGAGTTGTACATGCAAATGAGAAACAATGTTGTCAAAGTGGATCCACTTGATTAAGATTACTACCATCGACACACAAATACACACCACATACACACACCATGCAGGGCGATGCAGCCAATTTAAGGAATGATAAAGAAGCACAGGAAGCAGAGGGAGGTGAGGAAAGTGCCGGAAGCACAAATCCTCGTCCTTAGCGATGTTCTCCTTCAACATCTCATCAGCACACTCAGGATGTCTCCTCCTCCTGTGGCCGTTCACCTGCTGACCTCCACAACTTGTTTCCAAGCGTCTGCCAGCTGCAGGGAGCTGGACAGTCCAGCTATTTTAGGAGGCAGAGGAACAGATAAATCAATTCACTTCCTATGTTCCATTTGAATTACCTCAGAGGTGTTGAGTTTCATTTTTTTCCCCCTCTCTTTGAGTCGCTACTTTGTCTCACCAAGCGGTCAGGAACATTTGTTAAAAGGGTTGATATTTGGTCTGACCTTTTCATGCCTCGTTTCAACAATCTAAAGTCTACCTACGGCGCAATCCAGAGCTTTTTCAGCCGCGGCATGGAGGAAATCTTTAATATTGCAACAGAATGTCTTACTGCACAGTTCAGCAACACAAAGACATTTCAGTGCATTCATGTTTAATTTGTCACATCTTCAGAGTATTTATACAAAGTGTTTAAAAGCCAGGTTATTGTATTTTCTTAGCATAAAACCAGGATCATTTCTCTACATTATCTGACCTTTAAAGTGACAAAATAATAAGATTCAAAAGCCAAAAGAGTACATTTGCTGAGGGGACAGAAATATTACCCTCTGATTTAATTCCACCTTCTAGTTTCCCTCGCATCACTTCGTCCCAAAAGTCAAACTGTCCTAGTCCGATTTTTCTGACATTTTCATAAGTGTATCTTCCAGTTCAAGACATTTCATATCCAAAAGATCTCAATTTACAAAAATGTCAGTAAATTTTCAAAATATCTTTGGAAATTGTTCTGTACCCTTCTCCAGACTGATACATTTGCATAACCACATCCTTTTTTAACCTTTCTGCACTTGTTACTTATCCTTTGACTTATTCTTGCATTAAATCTTGTTTGGAAGAATTAAATTGCAACTTTTTCTACTTAAAACACTTTTTTGTCCTCGTTTGAGTCTGGTCCCTCACATGCACACTGCAAAAACAGGACTTTTCTCCTATTTTGCCTTTTTATAAAAGGCAAAAAAATGGTTGAAAGATCTCACAAAACAATGCAAGAAAGTGCAATGCTGTGTCGTCTATCCATCCATCCATCCATCCATCCATCTAATTATCTTCAGTCATTGAGGCAGCAGCTTACACAGAGAAGCCCAGACTTCTGTCTCTCCAGCCACTTTTTTTCCATGTAGTTGAAGCTCTTTGTCAGATGGCTGAAACTAAAAACAGAGAGTTTTGTCTCTGACAGAAAGCCGACAATAAAAACAGATTCTATTTTTCTGTATCCAAGCATTGAACTAAGTTCTGGCATCGCAGGGAGAAAATGAAATTGTGGGAACCATCTGAACTAAATCTGACAGAATTACTCACCTGAAGAATGCTGTGGATGTGGTGAAGGTGACTAAAGATATGGCATCCAGACCAGTAAAAACTGACATCGCACTAATATATATATATATATATATATATATATATATATATATATATATATATATATATATTTTACATATTTTAACAAGAGCTTGTAGACCTTATTGTAGAGGCATCAGTACATTCACCATAGGACCATCCAGACCTCTGGTAGCTGAAAACATGATCCAACCAGAAACAGAGACAGTCCTGCAGACGACAGGACAGCTTAGAGGAAATCTGGATGAGTTCCTGAACGATGTTTTGTCTCCTCCAGTCAGAGGATGACGGTTCAAACATTCAGCAGTATCGTCACTTTTCAGGGACAGCTGACAATGGCCGACCTTTCTAGCGCTCCGACTTGAGCCAGGACAGGAAACTCACTTTCAAGATCATGTAGACTTCTTGGATCCGAACTTCCTCAGCCAGGAAAGACGTTTCACTTCGAGTGCGATTCCCTCTAATCACAATAATGTGCTACACAATGGCTTCATGCAGTTATTAGGAAAAGTTTGTGTGTTTGACAGCAAAGGCAACAAACTGAAGGGAAAACTGCAGACTGAGTAGAACCAGTTACTTCTGCAGAAATCATGTGACCAATTTATATTTCATAAATTGTAACATGCGTCATAGACTCATGATTTATGCAAGACTAACATGTGTAGAGCTTCCATAATTCAGACAGTATACAACCCTGAGCTCTGTACTGCACCACCAGCAACTTTACTCGACTTTAAGAAGCTTAGATTTCTGTGTTTTAATGCAAAATATGGAAATACAACCAACATCATCAGTGACCCCTCACACCCCCACCATGGACTGTTCTCCCTGCTGCCCTCTGGAAAGAGGTTCTGCAGCATCCGGTGCAGGTCCACCAGGTTCCGAAACAGCTTTTTCCCACTTGCCATCAGACTGCTGAACTCTTAACTGGACTGCACTCAAAATCTGGTCTCCACTTCATACCTTGCACATGTACAGAGCTAAATAAATTCTATTTTACTGTCAGACCTGCACTTTATATTTTATATTTAGATTTATATTCATATTTTATACTGTATTTTATTTTATTCTGGAGTAACCTCACAACATTGGAACCTCAAAACATTGTCCTGAGCCGTACGCAACGAAATTTCGTTCGTATACACCCTGTGCATGCAAAATGACAATAAAGTCAGTCTAAGTCTAAGTCAATACTCTGCCAAAGTATTTGCACATGTTCAGCTTTTTAATATTTATTCCCATTACAACCAAGAGCTCCGCATATTTTATTGGGGTTTTATGAGGCAGATCAGTAAAAAGTAGTGCACATCTAAAGGTAAATTAAATCTGTTTTTTTCTTTTTAATGAATACAATTTTGAAAAGAATAGCATACCTTAATATTTGGTCATTCTGTCCTATTAAAACTGAAGTCCTGTTTTCTGTGTTTCTCCCAGATGTGAACGTCTAGAGGAGAACATTTCTGTCCAGCTACGTTTGTAAAGTAGTTTAAGGTCAGTCTGATTCAGTAAAAATACAATCAATATTCAGGCCTTGCAACTAAATTCTCAAACTGTTTTTGGTCTGAATTTTAATTGCACCATTCTGGCCCATAAATATGTTTTCCACTGGTTTCTGTTGTCCTGCTGGACATGACCAAAGGTTTTCTCCCAGGATCGATCTGCACTTATCAACATACTTCATGCCCCAAACCTTTAAAAAGAATCATGCATAGAGTTTGTTGCTGCTGCTACCACCATGTGTCAGAGAGGTGCAGCGTTAGTTTTTCTAAAACTGCATTATTTTGCATTTAGGCTAAATAAAAGCTGAATTTTGACATCATTTGAGAACCATTTTTCACATGTTATCCATGTTTCCTACATGGCTTGTGGTAAAACAATCATTTTCTTCTTGTCAGTTTCTCATCAAGCCCAGATTTGTGGAAAGCAAGACTAAAAGCCGTCAACAGATTCAGCTACCTGAGCCGTTTATCACCGCATCTCCTCCAGAGTCACCAGGAGGCTTTTGGTCATTTCCATTTAAATCTGAAAGTCATGTCTTCATATGTTTGCAGTTCTGCTAATAATAATAATAATAATAAGAAGAAGAAGAAGAAGAAGAGCATCAAAGAAAAGGGGATATAAATAAATATGCAGAACACTTTCTGAATTATGCTTTGTGACAGTAAAATGTAAAAAAACTGTGCAGTAATAAGGTTTGTATTAATGCGAGTTTCTGAACAAGCAGCGGATAAAAAAATAGACCAAGATCTACATTTTAATATTCCTCCTGAAGTGGTTTTGCTCTAATCACACTCCTGAAATGTTTAATTGCAATAATGTCTGCTAATTCTATTCCACCTACTCTGATATTTCATCCCAACATACCGCTGATTACAAACAAATGTTACGGGGGTGAGAAAGAAATCTGCTTTCTGCATGAGTAATGTCAGCTCTACTGGGTCCCATCGTTGACATTTTAAATTGCCGTCTCTCATTAGCGTTTGCACATCATCCAGGATGTTTCCTTTATACCTCCGTTTAGCTGCCGTGTAAATTCCAAGTTGTAAATCTGCAAACGCGGATCAGTTTGGGCTCCCGCGGTTCCCAGTTTGAGCGTCCCTCTTCCCGTCTCTCTGCAGGAGGAAGCCCTGCCTAAAGGCTTTATAATGATGCAAGTGAGGCAAACAAATGTTACTGCGCTTATTAAATCGCCCACATGGGTACAACAGGAAATGTCACAGAGTCACATCGCAGCCTGATCCACTGCTGCACTCCCACACAGAGGGTTCAAGCCATTTCCATTTTGTCACCAGCAAACTATCTGGGAAGGAAGCGGCGGCTGAAACGGGAGGAGGACGACTCCACTCCCAGAGCAGACAGAGCAGAGATGCTTGTCTAAACAGTTTCACACTTTCTGAATCCCTTCCCTTTCCAAACAATGAGGGCTGGAGGAGCCGGGAGCAGCAGAGAGAGAGGCAGGGAGGAGGGGAAAGGGGGCGGCTGGCACCCCTTTTAATTCCACCAAAAGCTGAGCCAACAAAAGGGCCTCCACTCGGGAGCTGGGATGGAGCCGCAGCCAGCCCGGCTGGCTCGGAGCGGGTCGTGAGCAGAAGAATGAGAGAGAGAAAGGAAGGGAGAGAATGAGAGAGAGCGAGTGAGAGGGGAGGAATAAAGGAAAGAGAAAATGAATAGAATGAGCCGGGTTTGAAAGCCTGGAAAGCCCCCGCTGGAAGTTGTGTGTTTTTTCCCACCCGGCATGGAGGCAAAAGTAAAAACCAGAGAGAGGAAGCAGCATTGATTGAGAACGCAGGAGAGGTTGGGTGTTTTTCAAACGTCTAACGATGTTCATGATGCAGAGAGACGACTAAAACCCCCGAGAGCAAAACGCAGAAGCTTTCCTCTGGCCATCCGCGGATCAGCTCCTTTGTGATTCATGGCTCCGCTCCTGTTGCTCCGCTCAGTAATCCCTCGTCCCTCTGACACCTGTTTGCCCAGGAATCACAAAGAGGGGCCAAGGTGTTAGCCATGATATGGTTTATTTCCAAAGAGCCTGATGTGGAATTTGCTTACGATCCCGATCCTTCAAAAAGAAAGAACTAAAGAGGAAGGAAAGGAAAATTTGCTGACTCATACTCTGACTTGCGGCGGGTGAAGTGATGGATTAAAAGCTGCTCTGTGGGCATTCAGCAAGCTGCAGCCGCACAGAACACAAAATCCTCACCCTGATTCCACCAAACCAATCAGAAACAAACAAAACTCTAAAGGCACGCGTTGGTGCAACAGAGGAATCAGGAGAGATCCACCCTGCAGACGCTGAATCTCTGACCACCAGCAAGACGCAAGTAAACAACGATCTGAGGCCAAAGAGCCGCCAGGGCCAAATCCAGGAAATACGAGTGAAACTAGGCATCCTCACTGAAGATGAAACTTTCTGCTGCACATAGAATGAAGTCTCTCTTTTAATGTCTCCACTTAATTTGGACTCACAGAGAGGATAAAAACAAAGGACAGGTTAGTTACATTGTAATGATCATCCCAGGTTGGAGGTTTGGGATGTTTGACTGTTAACAATTTTTCAGACTTTCAAACAAACTTGCTATTATGCATTTTGTGATTAGCTTTACATTATTTTGACACTTTGCAGCTGTGTTGCTTTTTTAGTCACAAAAACATGTAAAATGACTCAAGTGTGCAAAAAAATATATATATCCAACAAGTCATTCCAGTTAACTTCTCAAAGTTGCTACAAGAATCACAATTAGATACGTATGAACATTAACTCAACCCAATAAAGGTGACAATGTTTGCAAATTGGCAGAGAAAAGGCTATAATTAAGAAAAAAAGTAATTTTAATAAATAGTAATAACTGTAACGGTTCCTGTTAAGGGAAGTTCATCCTTGAGCCGCAACAGACTGATCGTCAAGGCGATGATGAGTCAGAGAAAAGAGCCTAAATAAAGACGTGGAGAGAATCACAGGAAGTATGAAGTCTATATCAACCATCAGGGTTGATGCAGAGCCAATCAGACATCTCCTCTAAAGAACAACACACACTCCAACAGTGTGTGAGGGACAAAATAAGTCATTTCTAAATATAAAGAAAGCACAGATCAGTTACCAGTCCAGCTTTCAAACTATTATTTGGTTCCTACTGTAGAAATTTTTTTAATAAGATGCTAGAAAGTTCTGGAGAGATGAGAATGTTGCTATGAATGGTCATCAGATTGCTTTTCACGTGCAAACAAGACATATCTAACTCTGGAAATATTTCACTTTTTGAGTGATTGTGTGGAAACTTATTAAAGTACTTATTATCCAATCTACACAAAAGGCTGCAAGCTGGTTGGCCAGCTGTTTCAGTCCCTAAAAGCATTTCTGTCAGCGAAAAGCTGTTAGATTTTAACTCAACATTACCGTACCGCAAGAATCTCACATCAGCCACCACCGATTCTTAAAGATGATCACCCCAGAGGGACAGACACAAAATCCATAAAATATGGAGAAATGAACTGTAGAAATCTGAAGGAAATTTTAAACTTCCCGGTGTTTTTCATGTATTTTCTATTTTATGTCAATGTATTAAATTTATCATTTTTATATAGTACATTTATATAAAAGATTGTACAGAAAATATCACTTTTGGTTTCACAGAAATGTGAATAAATTAAACATGATTAACGTAAATCATGGTAAAAATCCATTTTAGAGTTGATGGAAATGTTTGTAAAAAAAAATTTCTATGGAAATTTTTCATACAGTATCCCGCTCTGCACTTCTCAGTTCACGCAATTAAAAGCTTAACGGTGAGAATGTGTTGCTGACGCGATTAAATCCCAGACGACCTGCCATCACTGCATCACACCCTGGAGCCGCGAAGCCGGCCCTCCCTCACACAAGTCGACCTTTACGGTTTCCTCGCAACCTTGGAGGCCCAGAAGCGTCACAGCGGCAGGTTGACAACCACACCCCACGCCGCCCGCCTCGGTTCTGTCCAAAAGCAGACGGCCAGGAGGCGTCCAAGTCCCAGCGTGAAGGACTTTCTGAAAGAGGTTAGGGACAGAGGAGTCAGTGAGCTGCAGGACGGAGCAGCTGAAAGTTTCATGCATGGTTGAGGAATCCAACAACTCCAAGTGTTACGTTGGAAATTTGAAGCTTCTTTACATGTTCAAACATTTTAATACAGTTTGGAATTTAAATTATTTAACAAGAAAAACAAATGAAAACAAAAATACACCCATCTCCAAAACATTTCTCACATCAAAACCTTCCAACTTCCACAGAATCCTGCTTAAACTTCAGGGCTGTGAATACTAGAGCTAAATGGCCTTTCATCAGTTTTTTTTAGTGATAAATTCTTTGGATAGCAATATTTCAGCCTGTAGGTTTTCCTCTAAGAGCTAATCAGCAGCACCATTATGCAGCGAAGAGCGATCCGCAGCCAACAGTCGGCCGCAACCGAGCCGCTAACAGACGCGTCTCCCAAAGCAGAGCTTGGTTATGAATTTTAATTAACGCAATAAAAAGGTCTGTATTTTCATTCACTTTGTTGTCAATCCATCTCATCTTCTGGAAATGGCCCAAGGAGTGAAGCTGATGACTGTTCTGAGATTTTTCTCTCCTCTTGAGGAAGAACGTTGGATGTGATTTTACATGTTTTTGTAGAAAGATGGAAAAAAAACAACTTTCCAGAGATTTTCAAAAGTAATTTCTTTACAAGTCTTAGACAGGTTCCAGGTCTCCAATAGCTGAAATAAAAAATCTCTCATCAGATTCATGATCTCCATATCTGCTGACACAGATGTTTGGTGTATGTTAGAAATTCAAATCAAGGACCAGAGGAAAGTCTTAGACATCTGCTGGAAGAATGTTCTTATTCAATACTTCTCAAACACTTCGGCATTTTACAGAACTGCTTCAGATCATTCTAAATAACCAATGAGATACATAAAAAAATATCTGTATATATATATATATATATATATATATATATATATATATATATGGAGGAGCCGGGAGCAGCTCTGTTATCTACAGTAAATACGGTTTATCGTCTTCATACCAATGTGACTCAAACAATTTTCATGATTATTAGGAAAGAATTAAATAAATCTACACTGAGAAGCTTTTAGTTGGATAAAAGAAGAAAACATGCTAAATGACCAAATACAGCTAAATAATATTGATCATTTGTATTTCAATTTCAATTCAAATTTCTAGTTCAATGTGGAATAAATTACAAAAAAGTGGAAAAGTCCAAACCTTTTTCACAACCACAAAATCCAACATGGCTGCATAGAATACAAAACTCAATGACAGCCACAATAAAAATAAAAAAAAGTTTATTTTTGCCTTTCCCAGCCCTGTTTAGTGAAGCCATGACAGTTTGGAATGAAATGGAGAAATATATTTCTATTAGCTTGTGTTAACTTTCACTTCTGATTACCTGAAATAAAGATAAATTCAAACCTGAAAACTTGAGTCAGAGTCCAAGTTTGAGTCCTGGAAGAACAAGTGCAAGTCAAGTCTGATCTCGGTTGAGCAACTTAAGCACAAATGGTTTAGATCATAACTGCTTCAGCTGAGGGAAGATGCACATTATTATATTGACACCATCAGAGTTCACTTACATTTACAGTAACCATCAATTAAGTAGGTTTGTATTTTCAAAGCGCCTTTCACAGACAAAGTGCAGCTCAACAGAAGTCATATTTATGTTGTTCATCTTGTGAAAACAAGCATTAAGTCGTAGGAATCCCAAGTCGTCATTAACAGAAAGGAAAAAATGAAAATGCCAAAGCAGAGAAGCTCCAGATCAAGTCTTCAAATGCAGGGAAAACCAGGATGGACCACTGGAATGCACATACATGCATGAATATGCAAAACAACAACACGGTGCAATGCAAAGCAGACCATGAGTCATTAATGACTCTCGATAATCAGGCCGCGGCGCTGCAAGGGCGATAATCATCGGCCGCCTGCTCTCCAAGTGATAAGCTAATCAGTCGTTCGTCTCCAGCCAGCCGACAAGGGGACTCATCATGGCTGACATTTCAGAGCAGGATGGAGCCCAAAGAGCCCAGCCTCAGAGGAGAGGGGCACCTGAAGTGACTTAATTATCACTGCTGCAGAAGGAGATCCACTCAACCCTGTTTTACACTTTTTTTAACTCAAGGTTAACCTGGTTCTTCCAACATCATGGCTTCTCTGCTGCAGTTAGCGTCTGTTTCAGGGAGAGAGTGAAAACAGGAGACTGAACGGTTTCAGTTTTATTTGTATCCTTCAGGTGTTTTGAAACAAAGAGTATCAGAGGTGTGATCACACAAACATAAACCCTTAGTATTTCTGCTGTATCTAATCATATCATCACCATGTCAGTCACAGATCTGTTGGGAAAAGGCAGAAAGAGAAAATTCTGCTGAAAGTTGCTTCAGATGCCAGGAAAAACCAACGTTTGCGTTCACCTGCATCTCCTCCGGCTGTGGTGGGTGAAATGAGCGCCGAGGATTTCTCCTCCTCCAACAAGACAGTTGTGTTGTTGCACGCTCAAATTAAATCGTAACCTGTGGGGATGCTGTCACAATAATCTGACAGCTCTCAGACAACCGGATGTAGCCAGCGTCTCAGCCGAGCGGCTGTCATCCTTCCACCAACCTGTGCAGCCCAGCCTGCAGCAGCATCACAGCCCTCATGCTTCACACAAACATGAGGAGGAAGGCTGGGTTCACAGCGAGGTCCCCATCAAGGTCAAACCTTCACCCGGGAAAGAGAAGCGTTGGTCGCCGCTCCTCATGCGACAGATGCTGCTGCTGAACGCAGCGCGGCTCCCAGCCGCTTTGATCTCTGAGGCGCGCCTCGGCGGAGCGACAGCGTGAGAGATGACACGGCTCCAATATGACCCATCTTCTGTTTCCTCTGTGACAATTCGAGGACAGCTCCGACAGACGATACGAGTTACACCCAGGTGGAAGCAACAGTCTGGGCAGATTTCTGCTGACGGTGAACAGGAAAACAGATTTTTATGCCAATATGTTCAGCGTGACTGGCTGCAGCCGTCTGCAGGAAGCGGAGGAAACACTGAAAACCTGACGAGTTTCAGTCGAGATGAATCGATTAGACTTTAATAGGGAAAAACTGTTTTCTGCTTTTACTTTGAAGGGAGAAAACACAAGCAGGCTTTTGTTTAAGCCGTTTGGATTCAATAACTGACCATGAAGGGAAACTGAACTGCAGGGACTTTGATAAGCTGTACTTTGAAATCCAACATTAAATAAATACAAACAAGATTTTCCCAGTTATGCATCAGTGGAGATGTCCAACTGTTATGATTTTACATTTGACTCAACAAGTAACACTTTGTTGATAAGTCAAATGTCTGATTTTGATCCCTATCTGATTGGCTCATTACCAAGTTTCAGCAACAACAGTGGCATGTTATTCTACAGAAGTCTGGATGGAGCTGAACTATTGCAGAAAAACATTTTAGGAAGACAAAGAGGCTTCATACTGGTGGATAAATTTACTGCTTCTCAGTAAAAATGTGATTTTTTTTTACTGCAGTAGCATAATGTCAGACTGAAATATTTCAGAAAATTCAACCTTAACTTTCAGTTTTTACTGTTTTTTTTCCCCACTGAACTGAGTCAGAAATGGAATAATATTGGCTTTCTGACGGCTGAATGATTTCTGTTGATTCTAACATGTTTCAGATCAATGCTGACAGACTCGGCTTGTTTCAGTTTCAAATGAGCAGCTGCTGATCTCTGGCTAACCTGCTGCCTTGCAGTTCGAAGGTCTTGGGTTCAAATCCCCACCTGGCTTCTTTCCAGGTACTCCGGCTTCTTCACACAGTCCAAAAGCACAACTGTGAGGTAAATTGGTCTCTAAAGATTGCCTTTAGGAGTGTGTGTGTGTGTGTGTGTGTGTGTGTGTGTGTGTGTGTGTGTGTGTGTGTGTGTGTGTGTGTGTGTGTGTGTGTGTGTGTGTGTGTGTGTGTGTGTGTGCGTGTGCGTGTGAGGGGGGGGGGCATATGTGTGTGTTTGTTGCTCTAATGGACAAGCGACCGGTCCATATTGGACCACGCCTCTCCTCCGATCAATGATGCAGATAAGCACCAAACATTCCCAGGACCCTGAGAGGATAAGCAGATGATGGATGATCTCTCAGGCCCACAGCATCACAGATCCTCCACCGTACTTAGAGGACACGTGGTTCTTTATTAAAATGTAATATTTATCTTTGTGAGACTTCCAAACAACCTATAGACCAGTACAAGGCATCGGCTTTGGGGTTTTTTTAAACCTTCCTTACCAGTGTTCTCTCATGTTTCCCATTTTTATTGGTGATCAAGCAAAAAACAGGAAGTCATGGAGAACTGACCAGACGTTTGACTCTGAACATGTTTTAAATGAACCTAAGTTGATCATTCTCTGCAGAATCAACAGTGTCTGAGTTTCTCACTGTGAGATTTTCCAGCACTATAAAAGTTTGATTAATTTTAAGGCTTTTCGTCACCAGGAGGGCAGCAAATTTGCCTGGATCTGAAATACTGTGCACGATTTTAAATGGTTCAGATATCATGTAATCACACCGAAAATTACTGGTCATTACTGATGTATTAAGGCGCCACAGGATTCATTTATAACGTTTCTTTGACTCTTTTTGGCGCGTAGCAGCAGAACAGCAGATAATCGGTCATTATTGGTGCAGCTGAGAAACATCTGTTGGTCAACAGGAAAACCAAAGTGATCCACTTCACTTCTCCTATTTTACTGAACGATTCATGGTGAGATGGTGCCGATAAGGAACATTTTGTATGAGCCACCTATGCCATTTGTATCCAAGTATGATCTGCATTTTCTTTAATTAACCATTTAATTATTAAGGCGGGATTTCTATAGAGAAGCCAGTAGAAGCGCAGCTCCCCATCATCACCCTGTTGCTCCGATTTTCATCATTGTTCTAACGGGGAGTAATCAGCTGCTGTCCCGTTTGACCGCACACGCGTCTCCCTCTGCAGGTAAACACAGACTGCAGGTCAGCCGTGCATGAAGGGGTTTGTAGAGGCTCAGAGAGGATTAGGTTTCCTGAGCAGTCACCTGCCGACGGAAGCAGCCAGGAATTAGGACAAAAACCACGCCACGCCTCGCATGTCAAGACCCCAGCTGAAACTCAGCTGCGATCTGGTGGAGGGAGAGCGGGATCAGAAACTTTTACAGTCAGACATCAGCCAGAGACGTGACTGTGAGCATGAGCGGGGAATGCGCGGCTGGAAAGTCCGGAGATCAGCCGTGATCCAGAGCGCGCGGCGCAGGAGGACTCAGCCTCCGCTGGTACCCAGCTCGGCTCGGTTCGGCTCGGTTCTGCTTACCTTGAGCAGCCAGAATGATCACCGCTGCCACCATCCAGGCGTTCCGCCCCGGAGAGCGCGGGCAGCGCGCTGCGTAATCTCTCGCCATTCTTCTGCACTGGAGGTAAATATCCAGAACACCGAGGTGTGCCGAGACCGGACTCCGAGTTATTCCTCCGGCAGCCCGCTCACAAACTTGCAACTCAGTTCAGATCGCCTGCTTTCAAACCAGGCAACTTCTCTCTCTCCTCCTCCTTTCCTCCCGCAGCTCAGCGCGTCCTCCTCCTGATTCCGGACCGAGCGCAGATCCTCTGAGTCTTAATGACGGGCAGGAGCGCGACCCCTCCCCCGTGTGGCCCGGCCGCAGTGCGCACAGGTAGCCCGCGGCGGGTGCGAGTCTGGCGGATAGCGTTGAGAGCAGCAGGCGGAGAACAAAGTGTGGACGGAGTGTGAGAGAGTCGCAGGAGCTCCGTGGGTTTGATGCGCAGAGCTGAGTGGGGAACATCCGAGTGATGTCAGCAGAGCGTCACCAAGAGGACTTCAGCCGAAAAGCGGAGGAGAGGAGAGGAGAGGAGAGGAGAGGAGAGGAGAGGAGAGGAGAGGAGAGGAGAGGAGAGGAGAGGAGAGGAGAGGAGAGGAGAGGAGAGGAGAGGAGAGGAGAGGAGAGGAGAGGAGAGGAGAGGAGAGGAGAGGAGAGGAGAGGAGAGGCTGCGGGAACATGTCTCCTGTTCAGGTGGAGATTCTCATCATCACTGAGAAAATGTTTGGCTGATTAACCGCAGACGTAATGATTTATTAAACTAAACGGAAATCTAGAACAGATGCCAGTTGAAATATTTTCTTCTCAACCCTCCTTTGTTTTTTAGTCCTACTTAGTTTTAATTTCGAGACAAATTGTAATTTTACAGACTCGGTTTTGATCCTCCATACAAACAAAATTATCACAAAAATAATGCATAAGTGCCCTGTTTAAAAATACAACATGGATATATTTTATGTTTTAATTATAGTTGAAGAGAAAATAAAACTGGCAGGACAGACCAAATAAAACTGGAATCACTGGTGCGTGTCCAGGTCTTTCTGGTCAAACTGGAGCCGACATGGCTGAAAGGTTTAAGCTCATAAACTTAATTTATTAATCCCTTTTACTCTGAAACTAAACAGTGTTCCTTTTAAAAATGGTTTTGCTTGTAAAAGTTTTGAGGTTGGTGCAATTTTGTATATTTAAAAGGGATTTTTTTTTTGTTGGAAAAAACAGACAAAATATTAATCTGCGGTAAAATTCCCTCATCCCTCCACTTTCTGCTGGGGGTCACCCGTTGACCCCTGGACATGGAGCACATGCTTTAACATTTTCTACTATCTGAAGAGTTTACAGTTGGTGCCATGTTTCCTTATGTTGCATGAGCCTCAGGATATGGAGGAGAGGATGAAGGACTTATACCTGATGAAGATCAGGGGAACATTTTACCAGCATTTGTTTCCAGGTTGAATAAAGGTCAAAGTATCAATGATCTCTATCTTCATTTATCTTATCTTCATCTTGAGAGAAAACAGTAAAACTGTTTAAATCAACACAACTTTTCCATTCCTCTATCAGATCAGGAAATAAGTCGTTTAAAGCTTCCTGGAGTCTTTTTATTACTTCCATCATTAGTCATTTTATATATTTTCATTTTAAATTACTAATAAAGGTCCAATAAAGCTGTTGTATTTGGTCACCAAATGTTCTCCAGAAAACAAATCCATGAACTTCAGAAATGATCTTCCATGCAGAACTCAAATGAAAAGCCATGAATCTAAAGACAGGGTGGCTTCTAAAAGCTACATTAAGATTCAATATTATCATCGTACATTAAAATCTGAACTTTGATCCTCCAGTTAAAGTTCATGCAGTTTGCAGGTTTATCAGTAACAAAATACTGACAGTCTGGGATTCTGATTTTTCTTGGTTTATTTCAAAATAAAACATTTTAGGGATAAAAATGCTGGTTTTAATAACCTCTCATTATGTTCTCAGACTACTGCCAGGCTTCCCAGGAAGTAGCTTCTACTTTATTTTTGACCAAAAAAGATCAAAGTGATCATTTCAATTATTGCACATAATTGTGCTCTTCCGGTTCTCCAAGATGAAGTAAACATCCCTCTTATCCCTGCTTGAGCATTCGAAGAATCGCTGAAAAGTTTCCTAAAAAGAAGCTTTGATGTTTGTGGAAACCTTGGCAAAGGCAATCTAAGCAGAGATAAACCCGTCCGCCCTCAGAAGAAGACAATGAGCTGGTTAAAAATAGGCTTATGGGATAAAAATGAACTAATTAGTCATAAATTCAGAAGAGTATAATCCAGCACAAATCCAATGAAATGGGATGGATAAATTATTTTTCTTTAAATGTCAGGAGACGATAGAAATATACTTAGTTCTGTTTATTTTTACAGCCTCAGCAGACAATTGAAAAGCCCGTTATAAAGCCTCATCTCATATTTAAGAGATTATTTCATATTTAGTCTTCAAAGATGCTAATGATCCTTCTGAGAAGATCTCAGACTCTTGTCCCAGCACAGCTTTGTTCTTGTGGTACCAACGCAAAGTTAAATCTGCAGAAAAGAAAAGTAAATCTAAAAAGCATTCAGTAGAGCACTGAATGTCTGGAGGTGGAGAAAAATGTGATTTTCATGTTTTTAAAAAGGAGCAAAAGAGAAAATGAGGTAAATACACAAGTCCTGTTTGCAGCAAGTAATATTTGTATTTAATATTTGGTGAAAAACTTAAACACAGATCACATTAAATCTACAACCAGCAAAACTTTAAGTACAATTCAGAGAATTTCTCCATTCAAACTGATGAAGTTTGAACAATTTTGCAAAAAAGAATGAACAAAAGGAAGTAGAAATATACCCAAAAAAGATTTAATTAACTTGGCCAGTCAGAATACAGGTGCACACATAAAATCTCATTAACTTTATAATTTTTTGTTTGTAACATGACAAATTGTGATAATGTTCAAGTAATATGAATGTTTTAGCAAGAAAACATAACATTTAACAATCAAATTAAGTCACATTCTTCAACATCTGTCATCCTTTATGTCGGATTGTTTGGTGGATTTTTAGTGAAATAAAACCTGAACATTGTCACACTGGAAGCCAGTTTCTGTGGTTGTTGGTTAAATATTCTGGTTTCGTTGCTGCTACATCAGGTAACACAAATCTTCAGTTTTTTGGAAATCATAAATGATCCCTGGATGCACATTGTGACTCCTGATGATAATTCTGGCATGGAAGTGGGAACAGTTGGAGAAGGAACAGCTGTCAGAGCGTGTGGGGGCAGCGGAGGGTCTCAGAGTCTCTAGATGGATGGGGCCTTTTGTTCAGAGACGTTTTTTTAAAGACGGAAACGTTCCAAACACACAGAAGTTGGAAATAAACAAACTGAAATCCTCCTGCTGCTTACGACGATAAGAGAACGTCTTTGAAGACGGCTGAGGCACTTTTTACGTTCGTCTTTAAATAAGTTGAAGGAGATTAACTGAGAATCCTATTTTGTTCACAAATTGTGGAGATGAGGCAGAATTTGATGGTTTAGTCGTCGCTCAGTCTGTAAAAATCTAAACTACGTGGAGAAATCACTGCAACAGCGTCAAGAGGAAATGTGTGTTGTGGTGTTTATGTGAACAAATATAGTAATTAAGCTGAAAGTTTCAGAGGCTTGGACACCATAAACCAAAATATGGACTCGGCGTAGATCAGCTGACTGCCATCCACACTGAAGGTCATGACCCAAAGATACGACAGCATATAAGGTTCACTGTGGAGAAAAAAAAAAACATTTCCACCAAAAAAAACAAAAAACTGAAATTAAACTCAAAAATGTTCCAGACAAAAAAAAACTTGACTTTTCAAACTCCAAGAAATGTCTAATCAGCGTCTGCACTGGCTGTGGGATCCAGTCAGAAACACTAAGAGAACCAAATATTCACACCACAGTCGAGCCGTTTTTCTCATATTATCCATTTCTCCTCAAACTAGAATTAGAACACCAAGCCTTTCTGTGAAGGAAAGTTATTATTCTGATTACAGAGCGTGCTTGCCTTGCCTCAGTCATAAAGGCCAGTCAGTGCACACGATTAATAGTTCAAGCAGAATTATGGATGTGAGATTCAGGAGAACATGCAGAAATTGATAACCAGTACTCGCTGTGCATTTGTCTTCACTTTGCCCACATTAAAAGTGAAGACAGACCCAAAGGGAGAGCTGGTTATTAACTTTTAGTCAGCCCCAAATAATTTTGACAACATCCTTAAATTGAAATATTGACTCAGAATCTTGTTGTAAATTACATTGTGTTGAATATCTTAAAGATTTTATTAAAGATTCTAAATCTTTGTTTTATTTTCGTTTTATTGAAACTGTTCTCACCTTTTCTTGTATCTGCTGCTGTGAGTCTCTAAATGTCAAACAGAAACCTCGCCTGCAGGGTATTTTAAAACATAGTAAAATTGCTACAGCTTCCTTTTAGGACCGTAGTGTACTGTATCAGGTCAGGTCGTGGAAGAAAGTCCGATCTGTCCTGGCTGATCCGAGCTTTAAAGAGAAATAACTGGTTTGGTCCAATCAGGGCACAGATATTCCCCGATACAAAGCAGAACTAATCTGGTCAGAAAGTCAAATTTACCATCAGTTATAAGTTTTCTAGAGTTCAGAATGTAACTTTGTGTCTGTGGTGAGTTTATGTTCCTGCTGTAAAACAAATGACCCCTCTGGGATAACAAGGACTCCTTCAACTTTGAACTTGAAAGCACAAAGCAAACCCAACCCGAGTGTTCATGTTACAGGAAATGTTTGGAAAATAACTATTTGATAACATTATTCAAGTTAAAAATATAACTTGACTGTGAGAGGCTGACTAAAAATAAAATCTAGTCAATCACACTGTATGGTTCTTTTAATATGTGGCGTTTTATTGCATGAAGTATTTGATCACCTATCATCAAGTTGAATTCTGACTCTCAGACATGTTAGTTCATCTTTAAGTCCTCATGTCTTCCACTCATTACCTTTATTAATGCACCAGTTTAAACTCATTACCTGTATAAAAGACCAGTTTCCCCACATTCAGACTCCAGCCTCTCCACCATGGACAAGTCCAAAGAGTTGTTTACAGAAACCAGGAGCAAAAACTGTAGATCTGCACAGAACCAGGATGGATGAGCAACACGACAATCAGTAAACAGTTTGATGACAGAAATGTCCGACCTCTACAGCTCTAAATAAAGATTTCTATACCAGATAGTGAGTTCTATTTTTCCACTGTATCAAACGTTTAAATATGAAGTCATTCTTTAAAAATCATACCATGTGATTTATTAGATTCTGTCTGATAATTGAGGTGTTCCTATAATAAAAACGACAGACCTCTCCATTATTTACAAGTGAGAAAACTTGAATCTGCTGTGTATCAAATACTTATTTGCCCCACAGTGTCAAGTTTCCACCGTGTTTTTAGCTGCATATTCTCCATATATTTAGAGCGCCAGACGCTCAGACTTCCACCATGTGACAGATGAACATAAAAATGTTCTCTAAAATAACAATTAAAGTCAAGAAAACCGCAGAAAATAGTCAAATCCAGATTGTTCATTAAAGCAGCAGGTCATGTTTCCATTTTACGTCCTTCCCGTTGTCCGCTGCTAAAGGATCGCTGTGTTCTCCAAGGAGAATAAACTCCATCCTTGTCACTTTAACACTTCTACCTGGGTCATCCGCCAGCCGGCTGTTAGGAAGCAGACCCATTAACTGCTCATAACCTCTCAGCAGAACCCAATTCCACTAAACCAGTCATCCTGGTAATGTGCATTATGAGCCACTAAAGTTTTAACAGGCGGAGTCCAGTCTTAAGGCTCCAAATCCCAACATGGAAACAAAATAAAATTAGGAGTTTTATCCCTAGAGACTCTTAATGTACTACCACAAACAACACTGACAATGTCAATTTAATGATTTGCAAAAACATTCTTTATCTCTAAACTTATTGATCTCTCTCTAAACACAAACAAGGTATTTTGTTCCCCCTCACGGTAGTTACAAAGCTGCCTTGCCCTTCATTCGGTTGCAGAACACCCGCAGTACCTCATTCTGAAACCAGCAATCATGGTTTGAAACCCCCTCATCATGTGAAACTACCACCTGCCTGCTACACCTACAGTTGCAGTGCAATACTCTGCTTTAGAGTTTGTGAATAAAAGAAAAGCCTCCTCCTGCCTCTGTGCACCTTCAGCGTTCAGACCAGCCAAAAAAAACAAACACAAATCTTCCCTTTAGAGAGCGCGCTCTCCTCCCTCCTGCCTCTAAAGCCTTCCCAGCTTCGCTTCCACCATTCTGCAGGGTGGTGGCCTCAGCCACCCACCTCTCCATTATCACCTCATTAGTGAGTTTCAAACTGGCCCACCCCCTATTTTGGCTCCAACCTCAATCAGCCCATTAATCACAGCAGAGCAGAGAATCCTTCCGTCCTCTGAAAGCTCGCTGTGTACTCTGCCGGTCCCCGCTGTGCAAGCATGCGTACGTGTGTGTGTGTGTGTGTGTGTGTGTATGAGCGTGTGTGTGCTGGTGCATACAAATGATCCGGTTACATCCCGCCATCTGTTGACTCCTGACAGTAATGCTCCTGCATAGACATGCATCATGTTCATGATGTTCCCTGTTCATCCTTATCTAGAAGTTATTGCTGTGAAACAACCGAGGAGGATGGCATTTTATTTTCTGAACAGGAATTCATTTCAATGCAACTGTTTTTTCAACTGAAGGCCTTCCTGCACCGTGTCTTCAGTACACAGTGAAGAGAAAATTTGCAGAGTCAGAAAGTCTGGAGGAATAAATATCTGAGGAAATGTTTCCTGTACAATCACTGGAAACCCTCAGACATAGAAATATGCATGTAGAATAAATTAGTATTCCAGTAAAACTCATTGTTTCTATTTGCAATAAAGTCTTCAAGTTTCTTTAGTTATTAGATAATTAAATTAATCTGACATATCATAGATGTTTTCAGTGTTCTTTGACGAAGATGGACGTGTATCATCAAAACATGTCAGGAACTCTGAAGAGAAAGTAATTTAAGTGTTGAATAACAAGAATCTAAGAATAAATTAGTCCATTATCCCATCAGCCCCATTTCACAAACAAATGTAAGAAAAATCTTATATTCATTGGTGGGTTAAAAAAAAAGAAAGATTAAATTATACTTTATTTATTATCGGTTCCACAAGTACTGGTGCCCCTCAAGTCCTTTAAACATAAAATATTTTTCAAATGTACAAAAGTGAGTAATTCAGAACTTAAATTATATGAAATGATAATTACTGGGAAAGACAGGAGAATGTCATTCATGTTTGTGTTCCAAGCCAGAAAATAGCCAACAAAATGCAGCTGCTAGATTAAACTCCAGATATGTAGAGTCAGAGAAACAACAAAAGACAATATGGTTTCATAGATTAATGAACCACATCATTTCCAAAAGCGTTTTCTATTACGACACCTGTCAAAGTTTGTGTGTATTTTGATTCCAACATAAACACAGTCATTCTGTGAAGAGGTTTGTTAGACAATAATCATGTAGACCAAAAAAATCCAGCAGAAAAGTCCAAGAGAAAGTTGGAGAATTTTACAGCAGGATTTGGTTCTTAATCAAAATCCAGAACCTTCAACATCTCAGAGTTCTGTTCAGTCGTCTGAACATGCGGAGGATGGAGCAACTGCAGACCTACAAAGACATGGACGTCACCCTTCAACAGCGTTCAACCTACGAACAACAAACGTGTTAATCAGGCAGTTCACAAGCATGGCTTTATGGCAGAGTGGAAAGAACAAGGTCAGGTAGAATGGCTCTCCTTGGATTAGACTGAAAACAGTAAAACTATTTGACTTGGCTTCAGGCTTTGTGTCTGTTCTTCAGTAAGGACAAGGAAAAGTTGATGGGAAACCGTCATCCATCCATCGCTCATATTCTGAAGGCTTTGATTCTTAACCCTCTTTACCAGGTTTTAGCCAGAAAGATGCCTTTGAGTTTGAAATTTACTGCTTTGACATTTAGGGAGACTGGTCAGTAATGGTCAGCGGTGGAGTACAGAGAGAGTCGGGTCAACATGTTAGCTCCACTGAACACCGTCTAGATGAAGATGATCTACGGGTCACATTGGCTTCAGCAGCATCAGAGAGCAGCTGCCTTGTATTCCTCTCTGCTCTGAGAACTAAAGACCTTGGAATAATATCAAAATCATTTTGCCAGGAGGGGAAAAGCAAAGAAATCTCAAGGATAAAATAGTGAATCCTCCGAGCGTTACAGCTTTACTGTAATTCTTACAACTCTGACAGCGTGCTGCAAATGGAAACTACAGAGTTAGGTTTCAGTGTGGGTAGAAAATGAAAAGGAAGAGTGGGCGTTACAATAAATTACAATTCTCCCTGAGGGAGGGATGACTGAAGTAATCAGAGGTTCTCAACCAGAGGTCCCAGGCCTCTGAGGGAGACGACCGAAACTCACAGGCGGTGCAGCCGTTCCACACAGAGATTTTAAAAATTAGATTCTCATATGCACAAGGAGAAATCTCTGAACATTAAATCACCTGCAGGCATAAACAATGTTGCATTTGGAAATGTGTTTTATGACATGTAAGGAATTATTAAATAAAGAATATATCTGCATAAACTGATAGAAGACAAAGACTGAGCAAACTGTCCACAATGACAAGCATGTTTGGTGGAGTCGAGATAAGTCAACCTAAGGATCCTGGTGGTGGCAGCATCATGCTGTGATGCTGCATCAGAGCCACTTTTTAACGGCATATTCCAGAAATGAAAGGAAGACTTCCTTCAAATTAGTGTGGATAGCTGAGACTTGGGCATGTGTTTCAACAAAACAACGATCCTGAACAAATGCATTTACATCGTTTGCTGTACAAATTCTCTAAATTGTTTAAAATATATATTTGAAAGCCTGGTATTAATTAAATTCATGCTGACTAATGACTAATCAATCAATCAATCAAATTTTATTTGTATAGCACATTTCAGCAGCAAGACATTTCAAAGTGCTTTACATCATTACAAACACAGAAACACAAAGCAACATAGAATCAATAATCAAAACACAGCATTAAGTCAAGATCCATCCATAAATTTGTAATTGATTACATTTCAAATACAATTCTAAACAGGTGGGTTTTTAGTTGAGATTTAAAAGAAGTCAGTGTTTCAGCTGTTTTACAGTTTTCTGGAAGTTTGTTCCAAATTTGTGGTGCATAGAAGCTGAAAGCTGCTTCTCCTCGTTTGGTTCTAAAACAATTCATAGAGAAAAGTCTCATATTTGATGTGCCTGGTAACTTCATAAGCTGTCATGTAGACTGTCGTGGAAAAATACTACAGTATTTCCAAGCACTGTTCAGGTAAAATCACTCAATCAGGTTTATTCATGAATTGTGCACAACTCAGAGAGCTCACAGGATAATTAATAATGAAGCAAGTCTGAAACGGAAAGCTCTGCCAGGCAGAGACAAGACATGAGTTTTGTACAAAGTGATAAGGGATCCAAAGCCTGGTAATCAGACTGGTTCCCATGCAGCTGGGAAAAACAACATCCAACCTTGTGCATGTAACCCAAACCGCTTTAACTTGGTGGGAATATACAGAACTTAGAATAAACATATAGCAATACAACTAGCAGGTGTGACCTAATTGTAATTTTTCCACATCAAGACCGATTTCCTCGTGGCATTTTCTCCACATCCTTACTGTTCAGGGCTGGCCAGGTTTGAAAGTAAAATGTGGAAGACAGACAAGTGAGGGCAAGTTTCAAATCAGCAACGTTTCACTTCAGGGTCCATGAAAAGTCTCAGTCTAACATGTTCCACCAACTGAACTCTGACTGCAGCGCAGAGCTCCTACAAAGAGCCGGGACTCCAAACAGCCGGACCACAAAGCGCAGGAAGAATGTGGAGCGCTCTGACGGATCGTGTTTTGACATCATGCAGATGACCCGGTGTGTGTTCTGTGTTTATCTGGGGAAAACGTCGCAGCTCTATAGAAAACACACAAACCTGTAAGAGACACTGGTGTTCTGCTGAAACCTTAACCTTTGGTACTTTAACAAGCAACAACGACCTGCAACACGACCGCATGGAAACAGAACTCTGATGGATGAGACGCTTACTCACTAAACACAAAGTGTTTCTGGATCATTTGGCTCAACAAGTCTGAGGCGCTCAGTTAATGGCTTAGCAGTGAGAGGAAGTGTAAATCTGAGCTGATGCAGGTGTTCAGATCAGAACCCAGAAACATTAACGGAGAAGACTTCAGTGAATGACGGCAAAGAAACAAGAGGCACCATGTTGCTCCCAGGAAGAGTGACTCAAACACACTATGTAGGTCAGGTAATTGCAGCTGTAATCTCCATCTTGGGCAACAAAATATTAGTATCCGTCCCATTAGTCTCAAAGGTTGCCCAGAGGCATTTACCATCACTAACAGGTCAGACTCATTAGGATCTCAAGAAACGCAGCGTTGCGTCGACAGGACAACCGGCGCAGGTTTACTGGAGGGTTTGCTGACATTATGCACACGCAGTCTAAAAGTCAAACACACTCGTAATATGTTTGAAACCATCAGAGGACTGGCACATAATCTGCTTTGGCTCTGAAATGCAAAAAAGGCCACATAAATGCAATTTGGGGGAAATTTGTGTGACATAAATAATGAGTAAGCTCTGGCTCCAGGCCTGTTTGGCCCTGAAGAGCCAACTGCGCAAATTAATTCCTCCTGCTATAATGATGTTGTAAACAAAATCTGAATCAGTTTGAATCAGCTTAGATGCCAAGAGCTGCAAGTTTTTAAAGTAATTTCCCATCAGTCACACTGAATCAAAGACTTACTGGCCCCTGTGCATGCAAAAACGCAGCAACACACGGTGCAAAGGGATATGGGGAGGAAAAAAGTTCAGTCAGTTAAAAAACAAAAAAGAAAGTTTGGGTCGGGCTTTGAATGTAAAAGTGTGAACCGAGGACCCTTTGTGGCCCTCAGAATGAAATTTTATGGACACCATGTGATTTGTAGACATGCAAAAAATATACTGATAAATGTGAAATAATGTTTAGGATGAGATTTCCACTGATTTAAGGTGTTTCTAACTGAATGCAGACAAATTAAAGTCATTTCAAAGTGGAAGATGTTAGATTCAGTGAAAAATGTCCTGAACTACGTGTTTCTCTTTACCTTTAGAAACAGTATAAACTTTCCCTGAAAGGCAAACATGAGAGAACCCAGTCATTAAATTCTTATGGGTGTGGACTAATTACAGAAAGCATCTTTGAAAACAGAGACGCCTAGATCATGTTCTTGAACCTGAGATGAGAAAATTTGTTCCAGAACAAAAACCCATGAAGTAATTAACCAGATTATTTGTCTTCTAAAATCTCACTACATTTCAAATGTTACATTTAAAGGAGACAAGAGAAAGTGTTTATTTATTTAAATCTTTGTTTTAAAGTTTAGACACCATTATATTCTTGCAACCCTTGCTCAGCTGATCTCTTGACCCATATTCTGGGCAGAACATTTTGTATGTTCAAAGGGATATTTCTGATTATTTTTGAGTAGTGATTCTATGACGTGATCAGTAGTTGAACCCTGACCTGAGGGACAAGGTTGAAGGGATCAACTTCATTTCCAGAATGTCAGATGTGATACAGATGTGTAGTTCTCCGAACCAGCGTTTGCTCAAAAATCACAAACAAAAAATAAAGAAAATCATTCAACCCAGCTGTTCAGGAACTAAACAGTCGGAGGTCAGACATCACCTCCAAACTGTTCCAGGAGGCAGAAACCTGCACCAGCAGTGAGTGATCACCAGTATTACATGCTGATAATCCTGCAGCAGTTCATCTGTTTCTTTTTTGTGGATCTGCTCCATCTTCTCAAACCTCCAGTCAGTTGTGACGGAGGCTGTTCTGCTGGAGATTTCTTCCTGTTAAAGGGGAGTTTTTCCTCTCCGCTGTCACTGCATGCATGCTCAGCATGAGTAAGTGCTGCAAGGTCAGTGACACAATGCTTACATTTAGTTTTATAGCATCAAATTAAAGTATGAATACCAAGTCAAACGTAAGGAGCACTTCACATATTTTGCTGGTTACTCACTGTGGGTTATTGATGTGAAGGACCATTCACTGAACATTTAGGCAATTGAGCAGAACAATAAAACAAAACTCATTCACCTTTTAACTTTTGTATTACTTTCTGCTTTAAGTTTGTGGCAGCTTCTTTTCTCTCAAAGCTCTTTTCTGTGAAGGAATTGCTTGAGGGAGTTGAACTTTTGTACATGAACCACTTTTGAGTCAAATGAGGGTCAAGAGTTCAGATTTGAGATTCACAAAAGCCTAAAGAGCTAAGAAGTGGTGTTTTAAACATTAGAGAGGGGAGCAGCTTCTGGCTGTAAACAGACTCAGAGAATGAGAAGTCCGCTCCGTCTACATCATAAATTATTCCAGATAAAGTTGAATCCAAGATGAAACCCATAATCATGTCGTATTGAACTTCTCCTTTTCAGGTCAAACTCACATAAAGGAATAGAAAGAATCCCTCTGAATGTTTGGTTTGCTTTCAGATCGTCTGTTTCTCTTTGCATTGATGATTTCAGGTTGGATGCAGGTCAGTCTGGCCTCATTAATCATCTCTCCTCCCCGACATGCATCACTCCATCCACCCATTCTTTGATCTCTCCTCCATACATCTCCAGGCCTTCGTCTGTCATTCCAGAGAGCAAAATAAATCACCTCTTATATCATGACAGCTCAACACCTACACAGTTATTTGCTCCTTGGATCAATGGCTTCATCGAAATTAGTGAGAAAATCTAAGTTTCACATTTATCTGCCTCCACAGTTGAACGGTTTCATTTGCATGCATGCAGGTTTGTGTATGTTTAAGAGCAAGAGGAGGTTGTGATGGAGGGATAAATGGATGGGTGAACGGATGAAGAGAGTCTTCAAATCCCCCAAAAAAGAAATAAAAAGGAGAGGCAGCTGCTCACTGGATAATCTTTTAGCTTCTAACCACAGAGGATCGGCGGGTTAGAGGTGCCTGCCAGTCATCCTGAGTCGTCCCCGCTGAGGTAACCCGGGTTATGGGTTTTCAGAGGAGGGGGAGGCTAGTTACTGGAGGAAGTTCAGAGACAGTCTGATTTCAGAGAGGATTGCATCCTCTGAAAAAAAACAAAAATCTCTTTTTTCTGAACTGAAACTCACAAAACAAAAAGCACATCAGGCTCTTCTAACTGCAAGGACAAAGAAGGAGAGGGAGACGTCTCCGATTGCAAAGGAGCGACTCGGATAACTGCAGCACTTGAAGCTTTTAGTGTCCACTCAAGGAAAATGTCACATGTCCAAATAAATCGCCTGTTTTATGTGTCTGCACTGATCAGAGCTTAAATGTAGCCGAGCGGCGCACAAAGATGATACTTGAGGCGGCGTCTCTCCAGGGTTCCAGTTTTCTATGCATCTGTGTTCACCGAACAACAAGCTGTGAGCAAAATCTTATGAGTAACAACAGAAAACTTTATTAATACCAGTTGGAGTTATTCAGCCATTTGCACCCAGATCACCAAGCAGGTTCCTCAACTCTTTATGACATGTATAATGTAAGAGTTAGCCATCGACCATTATTAGAAATATGAAAATCAATGTTCGATCTTTATGTGCAATAAGTAGAGAAATTAACTAACCTTTTTTTTTACAAATATTTTGTGCTAATTAGAGTCACAGCTATCCGACTTGTTATGAGTACAGGCAAGCCGGTGGACAAATACCATAAGTGTTGGTCAGAGCATGAATTACACATTGCTTAGGGATGCAGACGTACACAGTGGGCAGAAAGAACGATATCTGGACGATAAATTCAGGAAACGGCCTTTAACCTCTGCAGAAGGTTGTCCAATAAGAAATAAACTATACATTTACTGATGACTTCTACAAGAACAAACTACATGAGACCAAAATACTAAAAGTTATTTCTAATTTTGGGTTTGAAGCTTTTTAGCGACACTAGGCAGTTAGGGAATGGAAATGAGTAATACTAGTACTAGTAGGAATAAAAGCTTCTGGAACCGTACATTTCAGGATGTTTCTGTTTTTAAAACAATGATAAACAAGCAATGGTTGTTTAAAACATTTTGACAAAATTTCCATAGTCTTTTTGAAGCATTAACAGAATCGATAAAATAAACTGAGACTAAAAAGCTTGTTTCATTCAGTAGTACGTAAATTCAGACCGCTGGTTGATGCAATCTTGAAACTAATAACCTGCAATTAATTTAGCATCTAATTATCAGCAACACATAATATTTGTTTTTAATCACAATTTGATATAATTCCAGTATTAGAGCCCTGGACCAGTTAAGCTTCTTTTAGGGACAATGCTGAGTTGTATTGCAAAGCTGCTATCAAGCTGCTATCTGAGGCCACTGACTCTGAATGTTCACATTAATATAAAAACAGGTGAAAAACAGAAGCTGAGGAAAAAACAGGATGAAAGCTGAAGATGAAAAAATAATGACTATGCTCATTGCAGCTCCATTTTTACAGCAGGTGTCAGCCGCAGGAGATCAGACATTTCAGGCTTAATCTCTCTTCAACAATCAGACTCAAATCCTCTTGCATTAAATGAGGAACACAGGATGAATATTAAAAACATGTCTCAAATATGACTACCATGTTTAACTTTGGTGGGCCTGCGTCACCTGGGGAGGCTCACCGCCGCTCCAGGTTCTCACATTTTGTGGTTTTCTGAAGTCCAAACGCCCTAAAAATGGCTTTTTCAACCCCAGATCGTTTCTCATCTGTTCTTGAGGATTTTTAGACTGGGGCACAGAGTATTGATCGATTTGAAGAGCTGCTAAACTGAGTTCATTTTATGGATTTGCACTAATCCTTGTGAAAGTGGTCCAGTTCCCTTTTAACTGCTTTTATCAGTGATGCTAACCTCAGGCAACCAAATCATTCTGCTTCCTGTGTGTTTCTGTGATTCTGCTAATTTACCTAATTTAACCCGGCATAAACCAAAGGACTTAAAATGACCCGATGACTTCTGATTCGGTATAAAGATTTGAACCCTTAATACCAGTGATTCAGCAACAGGCCATCTCCATGTTGCAAGTATTTTTCCCATTTCAGCCCATCAGACCAGTTCTCTCCAAGTCAGTTTTTTATTCTGCAATAAACTGCTAAACATGCAGGCAAGTGAAACTGAACTCAGCTCCCCCAAAATATATGTAAAAAGGATCAAAGCCCAGCACAACATTTTGTTAAACAGTGGTTGGAAAGATTCCTCTGCACTACTGTTGATAAAAAGAAGAAGATCCCAGCATTGAGATAAGAAAATATGGATTTTCTTTTACCTTAAAAGACATTGAGATGAATTTCTCCACAGGTTTATTGTTGTTTCATATTTGGATCAGACAAAACAAATTTGGTAGCTCAAGTATCTAAAGATGACAAATAGCTATAAATGACTTGTTTTATGTGCACATCAAAACAAAATGAATTGACTTTAAAAGAGCATTGCTGTTTACATTTTCCACTATTAAACTGGATTTATCAGTTCAAAGGAAAATCGTTTGCAAACATTTCTGCTGCATAACCAGCTATTTAACCTTCCTGTCTCAGATCCAAGTTGAGTTCTTACAAATCAGCAGCACAGAGGAAAATAATCACCACCAGCAGAAACATGTCAAATACTGAATTACTTTCAATACTATGGAAAAAAACAAACAAACATCTCTTTCAGCCAGTTTCTGCATTTATCTGGTTCTTCCTTCATCACAAAGCAGTTCTTCTTAACCTAAAAAGGAATTCTGTCTTGATGTCAAAGTAGTTGTCAACAAGCAAGAAAAACAAATATTGCAGTTTAGGAAAAAGCAGATGGACACAGATAACCAAGTTTCATTCTTAGCTGTTGTTCCACATCTCAGCTTCTGGACAGATGTATTTTTTTATTTAGTGGAAGACAGCAGAGAAGACTTATCACAGTGTCTGCATCTAAAGTCAGTCAGACCGGTCAACTTTTCACCATATTTACTAAAGACCTCCACTGGGAGAAGATAATTCTGCACCATCAGAAAAAAGAGCATTTGCTACAATCAAGACATTTCTGATAAAAGTCCAGATAAAGTCACAGCAGTTGAAGTTAGCAGCATTTATCCAAACTACAGTTCATGTCCCCCTTAAACATCCAAAACTGAGCAACAACAAAAGAAAACTCAGTAATTTGGTTTGTTGCAGGAAAATAACTAAATTATTTGTCCTTCTCTAGCATACGGTGCCCTTCAAATGGATTTTTAACAAAATAGGATTCAATTATAGACTGCCTTTTAGCCTGGGTGACACATCTTACATAAAAGCACATTTTATCCCACAGTAGCTTGGTAGGGGTTGGCTCACCCCACAAAAACAGAGCAGTGAAAAAAACAAGAGAATACACTCACAGAACTAAAGGAGCTGCAGAAAATCCAGAATTTCAAGGATGGATCCAAAAGTACTGCTGGATTCGATAGGAACAAACGCCTGGAACCAAACCAGTGGAGAAAGAAAACCTGGCAGGAAATAATGACTGAAGGAGCAGCAGGTGCCAGAGACAATCAGCAACCAAAGACCAGGTGTGTGCACGAAGCCGAGTGACACAAATTATAGGAGGAAGGAAAATCTAAGCAAATAACAGAAATGCACCTTAAGTTGGGTTTCTAACCAGCAATAAAACTCTAGAGAAGAAGCAAATAAAAGCTAGAAAACCAATTTAGAGGAACCAAAAGCAAAAATGACAAGGTTTTCATAAATAAAACAGAGGTAATAACACACAGGTAGTGATGTTACATGATGTGCCGAGGCTTCGAGGCGTGTGTCGAGTAATGGAGGGGGCATTTCCGTAAAGTGCGTATCGAGGCTTGCTTCATTTAGGGGAGGAGCCGAAAACGATGACGTCCGAAGCCTCGTTGCCTGGCTGTACCACGTGACTGCTTCGGGAAGTGGCTCAGATGTTGGCGCGGTGTTTGACAGCTTTAGAAACCCCACAGGCTCCATTCAAAATGTGGGTTGTTGTAGGCGAGTTGGGTCAGTTGAGAGAGTGGATAGAGTTTTGATAGTTTGGATAGCAGAGTTTGGATAGTGGTTATTTAGTTTGAGACAGTTAGTTTGGTGTTTGGAGAGTTTAGTAGGTAGATAGATAGATAGATAGATAGATAGATAGATAGATAGATAGATAGATAGATAGATAGATAGATAGATAGATAGATAGATAGATAGATAGATAGATAGATAGATAGATAGATAGATAGATAGATAGATAGATAGATAGATAGATAGATAGATAGATAGATAGATAGATAGATAGATAGATAGATAGATAGATAGATAGATAGATAGATAGATAGATAGATAGATAGATAGATAGATAGATAGATAGATAATAGGAGATTTAGGAGCGCGAGGATAGGATAGGAGTAGGATGGAGCCGGCGAGAAAGAGGAGGATTTCCCCTATGTGGGAACATTTTGATTTGATAAGCCCTAACAAGGTAAGGTCAACTGAACATTTGCAGATGCATTATGTTTGCTTATGAGGAACTGTATTTTTCACTGTTTCTTATTTTCTGTAAAGGTGAGGTGTTTATTGTGCTCCAAGGAGTTGGGGTACAATAATAACACCTCATCCATGTAGTGTCAAAAAAGAGAAATCGTTTGAAACCAAAAACTGTGGAGAAATTGTTGTTTCTAAATAAAAATGCATGAAATCATCCAAGTTACACAAGCATTAGCCTGTTCACTACCCCCTCCCTAGTTCCACAAGCACTTTCACTGTCCTCTGCCTGATTAAGCCCAGGCCATTTTTCTAGAGTCACAGAAAAACATTATTACACAACATGCCATATCACATGACACTACTATTTTGGGAATAATTACACATAGAGAATACATTCAAACAATATTTTATTATACACATATGTGTATACATAATTTATGTAGACAAATGATTTCGTCCTACACCTTTTGTGAAGTCATTCCCAAGAGCCATAATAGACAAAAATTCAATGCATCACACGTGTTAAGATACAGCTGGCTGTGATTATACACCTGGCCAGTAGGTGGTTTCGTGTGCACATGAAGCCTCAAGAAATGAACCCTTTCTCGAACCAGTTGGCTCAAGTGGTTCAATGCCTCATGAGGCTTCATCTCACCATCACTACACACAGGTAATAATTTCAATTAAATTAGAAGGGACCCAGCTGAAACAGAAGGTCGCTGAAAAAACTAACTGAACTTCTCTTTTCATGTCAGGACTGAACAGTGAGATGTGCAGTAGGTGTCTAATGAAGCAGCAGCCAGCAGGTCAAGGCATCAACACAGAGGACACCTCATGCTTGTTAGAGATGCCAGACACAACGAGACACCAGGAGATTAAAAACGGGGCTGATGCCTCTCAGCTGTTCTTCAAACCAGCCATATTCCAACAATCAAGCCAAACGTGTCCATCAAAGTTCCACAAACAGCTTGTGCTCCATGTTCCCAACGCTGCAGCCAAGTTGTAGCAAAGTAGAATACAAGACCCTCTGACTTCCTCCACACACACACACACACACACACACACACACACACACACACACACACACACACCAACACGCAGAAGTTTCTCGATGGAAATGCCAAGCAGCTTGGCAGGAAGCTGACATGAAGCAGTGGAGGCTTGCTATTTTCATTCTGTGGAAAACCCTACGATGATTTATAAGATGGCTCAGTTTGTTTCGCCAGAGAAAGACACGGAAAACACGGTGTGGGATGTGGCAGACAGTTTATTACCAATCCAAAGCCCTGAGTAGGAGGAATTTGCTGTGCCAATTTTTTGTGGAGAGTTGAGTTCTTTCATGTTGCACGGTTTAATTCTGCCTCTAAGTCATGCTTGTAAGCCCGTAGTCAAGGCCTCTGAAGTGGGAAGTAAGACATGTCATGCATATAAGTGCCCTCATAGTTGCAGGCAGCATTAGTAAACTGTTGCTGAGATCACCTAATATGAGGAAAAACCGGAGACCAAAAAGTACGAGCCAGTAATGAGCCAAATGAATTTTAATTATGGGAATACAGAGCCAAGCACAAAGTATTCACGCTCCTTGAACTTGAACACACTTCCTCACATTAAAAGCAAAAAGTACAGCAGAATTATAAAGCAGAAATAAATGAATAAACTGCTTTTCACATAAAATGTGTGGTGAAAACATTCAGCTTCCCTGAGTCAGAGCTCTGCAAATCCAACAAGTTTTTACTCACTTTGCTCATCTGGGGACTGAAATCGTTGCTCATTCTACTTTGCATTTGACAAAATTTTATATTTATTACTCGTTTCATTTGTTACTGTATGATGTATTTATCACATAAAGCACATCGAACTCCCTTGTTGCTGAAATGTGCTAAACTAATAAACCTGACTTTGTAGAAAAGCTAAGAGTAAGTCAGACTTGATGGAGAGCCTGTAAACACAACACTTTAAAGTTTGTGTCACAAATTTTTATTTAAGGGTCTGGACTTTGACTGGGCCGTTTTATAAAATGAAAGTGTTTTGATCCAACCCCCATCTCAGAATCCATGAAAGGTTTTTGCCCCACTAGAAAGTGAAGATCCACCACAGCCTCAAGTCATTTGGCGTCGTACATTATCCAAAGAATTTTAATCAGCTTCTTTGTCCCTTCAAAATAAAACCACAGCATGATGCTACTACCAACAGGTTTTTCCACTGACATGTTGCATTCAAGGGGATCAGCAAATCTAATTTACACAAAACATTTTGTGTTTTAGACCAGAGAGTTCAGTTTTGGTTAGACCTTGTTCCACATGTGAACAGCAAACATGACTAAGCTAACACATTTGTTGATATTTTTATTAAAAATAAATGTAGAAAATATGGATTTCTGTATAACTTTACTTTATTAAAAATGAGTCATTTCCAAAGCTGATTACTGTGTGAGAAAAACTTAAACTCTGGCATCAGGGGGGAAATAGTGACCAAACGATCTGAATGACATTCAGCACATATCAGAACATTTCCACTTCTATGAATTTTGATGGTTAATTTTGAGTATAAAAGAAAATCTCTGTTGTTCTCACTTCTCTAACAAACATTCCCAGAAGGACAGTCGTGCTTTTAAAAAGCTGCACCTTTGCAGCAGCAGTTTGTTGAGAAGAAACCGTTTAGTAGCTCGGGAAGAAAAACCGTGCAACATAAATCCCGACTGCGGCGGCAGAGTCCTGCAGGAAACACAGAAGTGTGTTTCTGTGTGACGGCGCGGGACTTCCTTGAAGTCCAAATGTACAATATTTCAAACCCCGAAGCAGATATTTGCTAAGAAATAAAATGATGCAAGGATGATTTAACCAGTGAGCACATTCTGCTTTCCTGCTCATGTCTGGGTCGTGCAGTAGATCTGAACATAAACAGGGGAAAATCCATTTCACTTTTTATTTTTAAGTTTGTTTTTTTTTTTGTTTTTTTTACAGAATGCAAATCTAAAATATCCTCAAGGAATTGGAGCAACATTTGAGCATTTTCTCAGGATATCACCATCCTGATACCTGGAATTATTTTCCTCTTCATGTAAGTCGCCCCCCACCAGTGAGCTGCGGCCGTCCTCGGTCTCACTGCCATCAGTCAGGGTTGATCCAGGCTGCAGAGGAAAGCCTGGCTTATCGCCGTCCTGGATCTCACCCTGTGGGATGAGGGTTAAGAGAAAACTCGCTCTAAAATTATGTTTTACTTTAGCCTAGAGGTGGGGTCAGGTTTCTTAGATTAGGGTGAAGGCAGCCCATGTGTGTGTGACGGTGCGGTGTGTTTCTGAAGGCGGGGGAGGAGGTGAGAGGCTCTTAGAAACCAAATGACTGAGTGATTACTAACAAGTGATTACTAACCTCCAGGCTCTGTTGTTAAATGTCAGCCTCCTGAGGAACGGGAGTGTCATGTGACCTGGAGATGCTGACATCATCTGATGTTTCAGCGATGTTTAATTTGTCTCTCCAAAATGAGTCGTCTCAATTTTAAAGCAATTATGTGCCTGGATGAACTGCACGCACGAAACACTAATATATTGTCCACATTGATTCAAATTAAAGCAGAGAAGATTGTCTTCTGTCACTACAATGTTTGGTAGTTTTTTATGGAATACATAAAGTAAAAAAGTTACTTGAAATGTCACAACAGTAAGAAATTCCATCATAATTTACTGAAAATCCTGTTGTAATTTGTTTACTGCTCATCTAAACAAAACCTGTTAGAATGATTTACAGAGCTGAATTAATGTCTTTGTTTCAGTCACTGCAGTCAGTTCTGCAGACTGCAAAATATTTCATGTTGAAGTCTGAATACTACAGTAACTGCAAAAACAGTCAGACAAAAAGTTTTATTCAGTTTCAGCTCCCCACCGTTTCAGAACCGTTGAGTTACATTCTGAAGCTAACGTGGCTAACGTTAGCTTTGTCTCTACATCCCCAAACTGTCAAAATCTTAAATGCTTAACTCTTAACTTGTACAAAGACTAAAATCAATATGAAACCAATAAATCGAACTAGAGTAGATTTAGTTTGGCTTTAAAGGCCTTTTTCAATAAAAGCTGACATTTTCTAACTTCCTGTAACAACTAGCTGTGCAAATGCTGTACAACTAGCACAACTGAACAATACTTGTTGCTTGTCTTTTTATTTAATCTGGTAAAAATTAAAAAGCGGGCCTCCTTTCACTCAAACTGACCTGTATGGATATTTACATCAACCCCCCGTGAGGAATTGTGTTTCTTTCCAGAGTTTTTGATCAAGGTAGGAGTTTAAATCCCACCGCGTTTGCTCTGGGTGCGCAGCTCTATGTGAACCTCAGGAGTAACTTGTAGTCACACTTTCAGATTAGAGTGTTGAGCAAGCAGTGAGAATGATTTCTGTTTGTGGACAAAGAATTTTGTCAACAAACCAGCGCTAACCTCATCATGCAGGTTCAGCCCGGTGAGGAGCTTTAACGCTCGCCTCGCAGTCAAGCGTCACGCTGGTTTTAGATTATTTTATTATTATTTTTAGTATTATTTTTAGTATTATTTTTGTGGTTACACGATGCATCAAACCATATCAAATGCTTTGTTCACTTAGAAAGACAGAGTTGATGTGCGCGGCTGCGCGGAGTTCAGAGAAATTGGACCAACCAAAATAGTTTCTGTGTCCCCTGGTTAAAAAGTCAACAGAGCTACTGAAGCCACATTAGCAGGATTAAATTAAATCTCCCGTTTGTTGCGAATCTCTGCTCTGTGCAGCGAATTTAACTCGTTCAGGGCTGGTCCAAGGCTGCATGAGGCCTTAAGCAGAATTTGACTTAGGGGCCCTGTTGTTGTTAAAAACATCAGCACCTCTAACAACTTCTGTGTTCGATTTAATCTGGAAGAGAAGGAGTAGTTTAATTGGCCAACCTAACAAGCAATAAGTTATAATTGCAGTTTACTAATTAGTATTTGTGAACAAACAAATACTCAAAGATTAAACTCACAGCATCAGGTTGTAGCTCTGGTAACAAAATAATCTAACTATTAATATTGTTCTTTGAACTTTTACAAAGTAAACTTGCCAGCTCCTTAAAATCTTACATATAAATGTTAAGCAATTTACAGTATTTTAATCTATGTATGCTGAAACCATTCAATCAAACTTAGCAGCATTGATAATCTCAACAAACAAATGTTACATTTATATATCTGTGGTCTGTGTTAAAATATTAGCATTTATGGGCCCCTGAAGCCTGTATGGAGCCGCTGACTTAATTTGGATTAAACAGAAGTGCAAATAGTTTATGTTCAACTTAATTGTATTTTTTAATTTGTTGTTTTTAAGACTAGTTGTGGGTTTAAATAGCGTTTCACTGGCGTTTGCCCATAACATATAATTACCCAGTAATATATTTACATTTCCTGTCTACTTAACATCTTTTAATACAAAAACACGGTGGATCGCCGGTGGATCACTGGTGGATCACTGGTGGATCGTCGGTGGACCGCCGGTGGACCGCCTCGGAGCCCCGACCGCCGGGCTTAGCAAGTTTTCTAGGGGAAACCCTGGGTGTGTATGCAACTTAAAGCTACAATTTGTGGGTATGGGTATAGTAACTTACTTACAATATAACGTTAAAAAATACCCCGGATGATCAATTAACTAGACGTTTTTTCCCCTTTCTGTCATATTCTCTCTTTCCTCTATTTATCAAACATCTGTATTTAAATCCAAACTGATATTCCTCCTGACCTCTGAACAACTCAAATTATTCTTCAAGAGAAGAAGGAAAAGCCAGAAGAGTACAAATGTTGGTAGCACAGCATCACCATCCTGCTGTGAACAGGTCGGCCTCCTGCTGGGAACAAGCTCTGCAAACTCACCTCAAGTCTCACTTAAAAAAAATAAAGAAATCTAACAAAACCTGGCAAACATCAGTGAGAATAACTCATCTGTAGAACATTACAAAGTGCAATTTTTCTTCAGGCATAAAGCATTAAATATAAACCATGTGTTTTAATTCCTGCTGAGAGAATAAGTGAAAATTATTTCAGTAAAAATAAGATGCTTTCATTTCCTACCCCAGATTTTAAAATGTGCACAATGATCTTCTGACGTGAGAATAATGTTTTTGTGATTATTTCTCAGTAGCAAAAATCAATTTTAGAGTTCAAAAGCAAATCTTTTTTTATGTAACCCAATCTACACACCTCAACCGCTTAGATTTAAATTTTAAAAACACTTCTTGATTTTCTCCTGAAGAAGAATCTAACGCTGCCTCCTTCTGTGAGAAATTGGTCATTAAACTGATGTTAACATGCAATTGCACTCTTGCTGCCTGGGGGTCAGAGTTATTATCTGGTCTCAATATGAGTTCGCCTCATGTAAAAGGTTACAAATCAACCTTTTCGTGTAGGAAACTAGTCAAAGTGCTTTTAAAAAACAAATTAAAGCTGTAAATCCTGGAAACAGGAGACGGATGGAGACCATAAACAGATGTGACCCTCTGCTAATAACTGCATGTATCAACGTATCAACATTCAGACGAGGTAGAGATGACCAAAGGCTGATTTTATGATAGGGTGATGTCCTGCATCTCTCAGCCAGGCTCCAATTAACTGCATTCCCAAGAATGCCTTGAGAAAATGAACCAGTTTTAAACTCTGATCCATAAGATGAGAAACAAAATAACCTTGCAGAGCTGCAGTGCTGCAAAGCAGAGGGCAGGAGTCAGCATAAAGACAAAGGACTGTATACCAATGGAACATGATGAAATAAGCTGCATCCTTTTATCTTTTGTTGAACACCTGCAGAGGTAAAGGAGCGCTCTTACAAGAAAGGATGTACATTCACTTTCCAAGAACAAAACCCAGTGAAAGATGAATTTCTTTCCTCCAAGTATCAAATACCAGCAGTATAGGAAACAGCCTGTATTATATTAAAAAGGCAAAGTGACGATATATTGAATTTATATGTTAATAATAATAAGAATAATAATAATAATATAAAATGAATTTTCTGAAAAGGTAAGTATAAAAATATGTAAATTAATAAACATTCAATTAGGAAGATTGACTGATCAATTAAAATCTTTGATTAACAAAGTAAACTATATTCCCAGTGAAAATAAATCAAACCAACATATCAAAAATGGATCGATCACATCAGAACCGGTTCTGAAACAGTTTCATTGGTTCCATGTTTATCAAATTTCAGCCTGAATGTTTTCCTTCAGCAGAGAAAGAGAAGCTGGTCAGACATGATGGGAGGATGGATGGAGGTAAATACAGAGCAATCCTGGAAGAAAACCTTTTAGTGGAGCAGAGGTTCACCTTTCAACAGGACAACGTCCAAAACAACCCAAACACCCATCAGCCATCTGGCCAACATCAACTATCTGCATCCAATTGAAGGCGCTGATGTTGGCATCTTAAAGGAACGGCTACAACCTGTTCAATGTTCCCGCACACAACGCTCAGAACAATCCGGTCTGCATGTTATTATTAGAACCTCAATATTACAGATAAAAATGTTTGAATTGTTTTCCCAGTGAAGTGGGTTTAAAGAAGAACCGGTTCCTCCTTTAAGCCCGGTCTGTCGTGGTGAAGAGAAAACTGAGTCAAAAGGCAAAGTTCTTGATTTACCAGTGGATCAACGTTCCTCATCTATGGTCATGAGTTTTGGGTCATGACCGAAAGAACGAGGTCGCGGATACAAGCGGCCGAAAGGAGTTTTCTCCGTAGGGCGTCTGGCTCTCCCTTAGAGATGAGGTGAGAAGCTCAGTCATCTGGGAGGTAAACCTGCTGCTCCTTCACGTCAAGAGGAGCCAGGTGAGGTTCCTCCTGGACGCCTCCCTGCTGAGGTGTTCATGTCCAACTGGGAGGAGGCCCAGGGGAAGACCCAGGTCACACTGGAAGAACTATGTTTCCCAGCTGGCCTGGGAACGCCTTGGGATTCCCCCAGAGGAGCTGGAACAAGTGGCTGGGGAGGAAAGTCTGGGCCTCCCTACTTAGGCTGCTGACCCTGCGACCCGACTCCAGATAGGCAGAAGAAGAAGATGGGTGGATGGATGAAAACTGGCAAGTAAAATCTAATATAGTAACCATAAGTCAAAGTCCATTAAAATTAAGACAAATAAATAAAGACAAATGTCATGATTTATGTTTGAAAATCAGCTGCATTAAGATGAAAATCCAAATGAAAAAGTGAGTAAAAATATAAGGTCAATAATTTGTTAAGAAATCCAGCAAATTCTAAATAGAGAGTTTCAGTCTGCTTACATTTCCACCTGCTAAAAATGGGAGGATAAGGACCATCTGGCCTTGTCACTGTTTGAACTTTATCACATAATTTCATTTTCTGCTCAACAAAACTTTACTGAGCACTTCAGACAGAATTATGTTATTTAACTTTAACCCAAGGATCTAATTAACTTTCAGATTCTACTCATGGGTTTTTGCAGACCTTTCAGACTGAAGTCAGAGTGCAGCAAGGCAACGTTCACATTGGAAGGTGTGTCTGTGGAGGAGCACAAAAACACACCTGCAGGGGGAAAACATGCAAACTGACACGGAGAGGTCCAAATGAGCTCAGATTTAAAACTGAGTTTTTGTTTCTGGAGGGAAACTGCTTACCAACCAGCACACCACCATGAGTCATAATGAAGCAATCCACTTCCTGCTCTGGCTGCAGAATCAAGCATATGTGAAGGCTTTCAGTGCAAAGCCACCGGGACTCTGCTGATGCTAATTTTCTTGTATTTTTCACTATTTTTGGGTCTATCTGCGCCCCAGTTCTGGGTAAACTGGGTCTACTGTTTTACTCTCCAGAGCAACAGGTCAGAATGTCCTGATTTCTCCAAGTCCTGGGCTGAATGTGGCCGAACACAGACGGAAGGATAATAACCATAATTCAGCGATTTTTCTAAAAGTGTGTTCCAGATGTAAAAGGTTATAGTCTGATAATGCAGGTGTGCTGGTTCAACATCTCCTCTGCTGTATTTGAAAAGCTGATGAAGCTCCTGAATTGTTGTGTCAGCCCAGTCTTAGAGAAATTAATTATATTTTAATTAGCCTTAATGTATCTATGGTAGCCATAGTTGCTAGCCAACCTTTTGAAGCTCAGTAGAGTTGCGTTCATTGTAATGAGTCTCTAGCAGCCGGGCGTCTTTTATATTCTGACCTGAAACACGTCCAGCTGTTAACAGCTGGCTGCCACTGTAAATTCTTTTCAAACATCCACCCACTGCTTCAATCTCTTCTTACAGCAGCCAGTTATTTTTCTGTCAGTCACCTTCCATGTTTTTTTTTAAATAAAATGTAATTTAATTTTGTAAGTTGTGCACTGCAATCTGAAGGATTCAAAATTATTTTAAGAATTTTGTACCCAAGCAAGTTTTCTTTTGCAAATATGGGTTTCTGATTGACCAAGCATTTCCACAAAAGAGTAAAATTAAAATATAATACTTCACTAAAGCATTTAATTGACTGTAGTGTTTTGTTTTAAGTAGTATTGTATTTTAATCAGGATGTGATGGGAGACCACATGCTGTGTCAGCCAAAATCATCATGCCAACCAGACGTTTGGGCTAAAATTGCAATTTTATTATAATTTTATTTTAAAGCATCAGCATTTTTATAAAAGACAAAAAAAGATTGTTTGGTGTTCATCAGCGAGGTGGAAAAAACTGTCTGTGGTGGCTGCAAACAACGCTCTGCAGCTCCGACCAGAAGGAAAAAGTCTAAACAGTTTGTGTCCAGCATGTGTGGGGTCTGCAAAGATATTAGCTACTCTGTTCCTAACCTCTAAGGTAAGCCCTTATGTTCCTCTCTGCAGATCTGACTGATTGTTGCAGGTTGGACTCGTCTTGTTTTGATGATGAGCCAAACCACATGGATCTGCTGAGGCCCAATAGTTTGTGTACAGGGACAAGAGGAATGATGAGAGAAGAACATATTGTAAGGTCAAAGTGATTTGTAACTAAATCTGATCAGGGTGTGAATACATCAATAGAGCTCTGTGGGTAAAGTCCAGACTAACAATATATTGCAGCCGGTACCAAAACACAATGGAACCAGATCTAAAAGCATCTATATCAGAGAATGTTTTCAAGTTATATCTTTGCGTTGTTGCTTTTATAAAACTTCCACAAATTGCTTCACAAAGATATTATTTTGATATCTGTTTCATCTCAAAGTTCACAAGCATGAAACAAGATAGCAGCACTGAGAGACAGCCATGAAAAATGGAAAACAGGAGTAGAGATTACGTTTCTTTGGAGTGCATCAATCTGAAAAACTGGCAAAATTGTGTAGAAGAGCCGTGGTGTATGTTTACAGAAGCAGATTAGAACCGAAGATGAGTATATCTTACAGAGTGGATGTAAAAGATGGTTAGAGGACAAAGAGTCAAAGCAAAGCCAATACAGAGATGCTTTAAATCTATTTTATAAATGATAACAGCAAGAAATCTTTGAAGCACAAAAACACCATTTATGAGGCGAATGCAGTTTGGTACGATGTATTACTGAGCAAACTTCTTCAGTTTACAGTTTTTTCATTTCTGAAAACATCCCAGCGAGACATCAGAAGCTAAAGGTGTCGTGGTATTGCTTTCAGCTGACCGTCAGAGTCTCCAGCAACTGCCTGTAACTTTATCACTTTACTCTTCCTGTAACCCTCACTGCATTAGCACCACTTCTGCCCCCTGGTGCCAGTTTACAGAAAGTGAATTACTTCCAACTTAAGAACATGTTTACCGAATGAGGCCAACCGTTGCTTCTGGTGCTTAGCTGGTTTTGTCAGTGGTTGCAGTTTTTAAAGAATGCTTACTTTGAGTAGGCAGCGAGAATCCCAACGTATGGCTGCATTCAGCGGTGAGGTACTACATTTTTCCAAAACTGCTGGAAAAGTGGCTAAAATAAATGTCTGTATAATTTTTTGAATCGTAGAAAAGAAGTTCTGGCATAAACCAGAGTAGCTCTCAGTGCTGCTGCAGCCCGATTTATTGTCTGATAAGTAGGGACAATGGTTAAATGCAGTAATACGCTGTGCAAAGTGCTTCACATAAGTGGCTCCTGATTGGGAACAAACAGAAGGGGACCTGGCCCTTAAAAAGTGGTTATGTTGAAACAAGTCCTTAATAATGTTTTTGAAGAGCTTTTCATTTTCAAGGACAGGCGGCTATTATCTCGCTTAATCTAGGTCCTTTGATAAGAACGCTGCTCTTCATATCAGCAACAAAAGCCTCTTTTACATTATGTTTTAGACTTTACGATGGCTGTGACATAAACCTGCTTAGCATCTGTTTCTTCTAGAATGACAAAGCTTTGAATTGTCATTGTAATGAAACATATCTACAACGGAAAGAGGCGACTGTATAATCATTCTAACTCATTCCTGGTTCATCGGTTTGTATGCAAAAGGCTCTGGAAGCCTGAACTCGGGATTCAAAAGTTCCAATCAGGCTTTCTGTCATGTTTACAGTTATAAAGAACCAAAACGCAGAGAAAAACTGTGGTTTAACAGAGAACTTTAATAATATAATGAGAACTTATAACGAAACCGCGGAGAACCAGATGAACTAATCAGAGGAAATGTGGAACAGCTGTAGCAGAAGAGACGCAGGGAAACTGATGGAGAGAGGCTAACAGGACAGAGGCTGAACTGAGAATCAACAGAAACAGCAAACCAAGATAAAACAGATGAAAAAGAAATAAATTCAAATGCACAAAGAAGCAAACAGAAAAATTAACTAGAAAATGTATGGCAGTTCCAAAGTGTTCCCGTCGGTTGGAACCGTGTTCAGATGCTAAATTAGCATCAATGCTAGCATGTTGTAGCATGTTGTCTTACATTGATTTCCTCCAGTCAGTGAGCTAAGCATCAAGTTTCATGAATCATATGGAAAATATAGACACAAGGAAATGATCCAAACCAAACACATCTGGATCAAAATGATGCTCAGCAATGTTTTATTTCAGCTTTTATGTTTGAATTATACCTGATTAATTAGTTTTATTATCAATTTAATAATGATAATGTTGGTGGTATAAACTTTCCATAGACTGTTATTGTAATAAACTGAATATTATTGGAGCTTTAGGCAAAGCATAATACAGTAAAACTGTGTGCTTGCATAATAATGTAGGATAATAAAAACATAATAAAATATTTATAGATGGCAGAATTTCTCTGATGTCTGAACACGTCCTGCACACCTCAGGAAGTGAATGACGTCATGTTGTTTTGTTTAGTTCTGCATAATATTGTGCTGGATTTGTGACTTTTAAATGATTTTCTGTAGCAATATGAGGACTTTATCTAGAACTACTAGAATGTTTCATACCTATTTATATTTCTGAAGTATAACAACGTGAATCTGAGAGGGTTTGCCTGTTTTCTGTCTTTCATCGATCCATCTGATGTTGGTGGTGTTCCCATATGAGAAGAGGTCTGCAGCAGCGAGCAGGAACATCAGATTGATTAAACTTGCTGCTGGCGTAATGTGGTCATGTGTCAGGAAACCCACACATTTAGCTCGCTAATACGTTCTTCATGGCCGCCTGTCTCCTCTCCAGCTTTGCCCTTTTGAAGTTAAAATCCACAAATCCCCCCACCAAGCTTTCCCCTCCTCTCTCGCCCTCTCTCCGTCTCTCTCTCTGCAGCCGTCTATTCGTCCCGTTCCATCATCCTCATCCCATGCGTCCGTCTCTCTGTCCCGGCCTCCAGCTCTCTTTCACCTTTAATAACTCCACTCATCTCGACTTCCAGCGTTCCTTCGGCCTTGATGAATTCCCTCGTCCCATCTGTACGTTCCTCTCACGCTGCGTCCCCCTCATCATTAGAAGCTTTGACCCTCACTCTTCCTCCTCCTCCATCAGTGTGTTTCCAAGCTGAGATTTGGTTTCCTAATGACACTCCAAGGGAGCACAGCAACAGTGCTGTTGGCTTTAATTAAAGACATTAAGGGGATAAACAGACACAAGGATCCCAGAATGACACGTTTTTCCTTTCATAATTCCCAGAATACCTCTCTGTTTTATCTTTCCCACCTTCATCTCATTCCTGGCAACAGCTCATTGGCTCCTTTGCTCTTGTAAAGTACACTTTCACACCTCCACTAGTTTGTTTTTTCTAGGTACACACAAATGCTTATTGTTGCTTCTCTTCTAGATTTACATCATCAGACTGTTGTAACTGAACTTGTGTGACATTATGCACTTTTCTTCGTGACGACATTGAACACTGATTCATTGTTTCGTTCTTTCGATCACGGTCTGTTTCTCGTGGCCGGAGGTTAGAGTCGTAACGCAGATGCGCCGGTAAATCAAGAGCTTCGCTTTTTGGCTCTGGTCTTTCTTCATCACAACAGACCAAAGCAGTGCCTGCAGACTAAACCCACAGTCCATCTGTCCTCCCATTGCTTGAATTAAAACATGATTAATTGTGATTACTTAATTACAAGTCTTGTAATTAACTCGACTAAAGATTTCAATCTAGTTCTAGATGTTGGATGCAAGTGTGTGTCTGGTATTTGTTCTTCAGAATCTTGCAGGAATGTTTCAACTCTGGAAAATGACAGAGGAGAATCAATATGAAACATGCACAGAGAGAAGCGCAGTCTGCAAACTGATGAAAGAGAAAGCTTTAATGGAACTATATTACTGTCTCTTAATCTCCCTGCCCTTCCTCTACCTCTCCTCTGATCTTATGTCTCTCTCTCTCTCTCTTTGTGCAGGTCAAAGTCTTTTAATCTTTTTGTTCGCAGTCAGAACTGTATTTATCCAGAAAGCTGTTTTACTTAACTTGTATGTTGTTTTCTTAGAATAAAGGCAACATTTCTATAGAGATTTGCTGACAGATTACAGTAGCAGAGTGAAGATGTTCTGATCCACACATATTGGACTGAAGAGGCTGTGCACCCCGACTTCTGAGCAGCAAAAACCCATCAGCAGAAATACAGTATTAAAAACTCAACCAGCCTGAGTCAGGCATTTTTATGGTTAGTCAGAAAATGTGACCTTGTGCCCACACAGCGTCTCCAAAAGCAAAACCTCATATATGTATCATATTCAAACTACAGTCCGACTGGGAGAACTCAGCTCAGCGTTTAAAACCACTGGTGCAGATTCTATAAAACCCATCTGGATCCAGAGCCATAACAGTAAACAGCCACAGCAAGCAATTAAAGAAACGTCCTGATGGACTGGCGAAGTGGTTGAAGATAATGATCACAGTCTGTGTCAACCAGCAACTGAATTACAGCAACTTTTATTATCCTGTTATGCATAATTTTGTCATCGGTTTATTAATAATGTGTTTAAAATGTTCACTAATGATGGAAGGTAACACCGACTCCCAACATTAAAATGTTTCCTCTTCATTTAACTCGCCTCATTCTACAAAACTGACCCAACTACAACTACAGAGAGGATCAACAGGGCCATCCAGGACTTATAACAGCTCTGCAGACCCCACACATCCTGGACACAAACTGTCTTACCAACTGTCTTACCTTCAGGTCAGTGCTACAGAGAGCTGTCAGCAGATGCTGACTGAAGAGTTAGCTCCTTCTCCAACACTAAGACCGTCTCTCTGATAACAGCCACAGCATTTCAATCTGACTCAGGTCTGGACTTTAATTAGGTCATTGCAAAACTTTGATGCTTCCCTATTTCAGTCAGACTGTTGAAGATTTGTTGCTGTGTTTTATTCAGTTAATGTTTCAGTTTGGACTGATGGAATCACATTTGACTTTTCAGTACGCTCATATGCAGAAGACGACGGCTGCATGGTGTCCAGGTTATGTGGCTGTAAACAAGCCATGATCACCCTGCATCCACCACCGTGCTTTAAGGTTGCGATGGGGAAAATATTGCAACTATAAATTTGCAAAAACTTCCCCAAATATAAAGCAGTTCATTGTGGAGAAACAGAAGTAAGTTTGTTTAGTTGCTCAGGTACAACTTTCTGATTGAACTACTCAAAACAAGCTGCACTTGTTTTGTCTTTTTGTAATTGTAATGTTATGAACTTTACCCTTTAAAATGCTAATCTTAAATGGTAAAGTTAATTTCTTTAACCCTATATTGATTTTTCTTGGACGTCCACCCCTGATGTAGTTAGTCAATGTCTGTTTCCCTCTGCAGAATAAACTTCAACCTTTTCCACATTGACAGGCAGCATTAGCTGCTTCTGTCAGATCATTGCTAATGTTGTTCCACATTAGCTTTCTGTTGGGATAAGTGTGCAGGACCTGCTCACACAGAGGATGATCAGTTAATTAAGCAGGTTTGATTTCCTCCCATAATCCTATTGAATCAGTAAAGGTGTGCCCCATTTTTCTCTTGACAGCATCTCTCGTTCCTGAATTGTCAAACACTTCAGCTCAGTTATCCAGTTCACTGTGGAAATGTGTGGGCTGCTGATGGGCCAGACCAACTCGATAAGTGTTCCCCAGTTCATGAATAATAAACGCTGATTTCATTTTGCAGAATCATAGATTCTTTCCATGGCTGGACATTACATTTACATCATTTGCAAATTGAGTGAGACTCCAAATGGACTCAATTTAACTTTTGAATCTAAATGAAGTTTATAAAGCAGTGTGTTGGATGGGAGACAGTTTTAGTTCCCCTGGATGATGGTCATGTTCCTAACTCCACTCAAAAAGCTTTTCAGCCTTTTGAAGATGCTTCTGTATCAGCGTCGGTAAATGCAACAGTATTCTCACATGATTCAATTTGTGGCAACTGAACCACAAAATGTCGCAACATACTACGTGATTGCATCTTTGAAACAGTATCAATAATTCCCAGAGACACTTCTGCAGGATGCTTTTCATCTCTTTGACGCCACTTTGGATTGATGACAAATTTCCCCCAATGAGAGTTATTAAATAGAAAGCAGTTGGGGAGGGGGTTGTATATTTGCCAACATTAGCAGGTGCTTTCAATGAAACTTCTCAAAGACTTTGGAAAGTTGCTGTTGCCAAAAAAACAAGACGAGGGCCGTCAGGTGAAGGAACGACGTCGGGTTTTTCATTGAATTCTGATGTAGTTGGAGGACAGGAAGCATATGGTGAAATAGAACACAGTTTGTAAATCAGTTGAGCATGATGCCTGTTCTGTGCACAGCAGCTAAAAGTTAAGCTGAGAGTTGCACAATGCAGTAATCCGACCTTAATGCCGTTCTAATGTTTGGCCACAAATCCACCATTTAGTCTGGAAACACACCATATGTCGGAGTGTTATTAACTCACAGAAACGAATAATGTAGCCAAACAGAAGTAAACGTAATATCAGAGAGTGTGTCTGTTCTTATTACACACACGGGGCTTAAACACCAGCAGATGTGTCCATTCAGTCACAAACACTGGAAGCCTCAGACCCGTCTCCAGGAAAGTTGTTCACTTCAAGGCGTTGATTAGTTTGGCTGGCGGTGCTTCCCTGCATCTTTATTTAGTCATTATTGGAAGCACATCTGCTCTCTGCAGGCTGGCTCCGGTGGATGTCCCCTCCATCCATAATGCAAGCACACACCCACACACCGAATAGCACAAACACCTTCACAGACCTAAAATCAAGTTCGTATGCACGTACACACCTGGACAATTCCAAAAGCTGACTTGTAAACATGCCAGCTTCTGCACACATCCACACACACACACGTCAAGGAGATTCACAACGGGAGTGAGGCACTTTCCGATCATCTCAAATCAGCTCAACACCTCTCCATAAATAGAAAACTGGCTCAGCACTGCAGGGAAGGAAGCATCGTTTGGAGAAGAGATTAAAGTGGCTCGTCCGGGTGGAGGTGGGCGCATTGATCACGCATGTTTATCAAGCCGTGTCTCAGGGTCAATCAGAGAGCAAACATCAGGCTGCTGCGCTTTGTGTGCGGGTCTGTAAAGACATGTTTGAATGTTTCCAACTACATGCATCACTGTTATCTCCACAGACTGCGTGTGTGTGTGTGTATGTGTGTATGTGTGTATGTTGAAGACGGAGCCAGCCTCTGGCTTCCCATCCGTATCCCTGCCATCCCAATCCTCCCTGCAGCAGAGACAATGAGAGCTTCTCCGATTCCATCAACAGACGACACAAAGGAGGAAAAGAGGCAGAAAACAATTAACTCTGGCAGAGAAAGTCACAGTGAGGAGAGAAACACAGAGATCTGGCCAGAATTAGAAAAGGGACGAAGGGATGAAACCATCCAACAAACAGAATCAGAGGTGGAAGAGATGAAACCAGATTTAATGTGAGCTGAACTTACAAACAGCAGAGCAGCTGTGTTCGCATTGCAAATGTGAGAAAAACTTTGTTGATGTTCCACTAATGTCAAAAACACACAATTTCACAATTATGGTGTTTAAATTAATTAAGAAATGCAATTAAAATCACACATGAATAAACTTGTTCAAGAGATAAATCATTAAATAAAAACATGCCACATCATCATCCTCATACTGTTGACTTCTTCATCTTTTCCACCAGAGTTAACATCAAATTGTTCTTTATGTGACTCATGTGCCACAAAAAATGTTTCCATTGCAGAAATACACAAATTTCACAACAGCCAAAAAAAATCACTTCATCCTAGTGCAAAAACTTAAACAAAAAATAAGAGTCTTAGCGAAATTGGCGTGTTTCCATTAAGAAAATTTATTTTTGGAATTCCCATTTGCACAATTATATGGTCAACTAATGATGCGCAAACAAAAAAGGGATTTGACAAAAAGGTGGGATGTTTGCAACCAACACAATCTAGTTCAAGTGACTGTTATCTGACTGTTTCCTAGACCTTTTGGACAATTCTCTCGGCCAAAATTTTGTAATATGGGAAATGAATCAAACTTTACGTTGTCATGAAGTATTAAAATGTTTACATGTAAAATCACCGACGTCTCTGTGGTTTCCCTCTCTGAAATATGTTGTTAGATTACCAGTGGAGGGAATATGCATGATAGAAGGTGATACTGATAAGGACGGTGAACTGTACATGAGAGGCAGCCTGCAATATTCATAAGTGACATGTTTTTCCAGGAGGACAATGGCAGTTTGAAGGCACTTAAAGAGAAAAATGTATTCCTAAACACTCTTTTAAGTCAAAGCCACCTGTCAGAAAATCCAGTGAGTAATTTAGAGCTTTTTATCTTCAACAAATTACCATCAAAATGTGTCCAATTCAGCCGACTTTTTATAAATACATCCTGTCAGAAACCACTACTGCAAGACAGCTTAATTGTATTATCAAAACATGTTGGCAGCAGTGTCGGCTCTCAGGAGAAGCATTCACAATTACATGTGCTGGATCTGCACACAAACCTGTCTCATCTGCACTGGAGCGCCGCTATCTTGACAATTTTTCATATCCCCAGTGCTCACCAACGCAGCGCCGCTGTAACATGACCACACAGAGCCAGCAGTTAACAAGGAAACCCAGAGGACAGGAGGTTCCAGTGAAAAGTGTTTATGTTCCTCCTCTTTTCGAGTTAAATCTACCTTATAAGACATTCTTACGGCAGCTCCGCCGCTGTTATCTCCAGTCAGTGGAAGCCTGCTGCTTCTGACACAACATAAGAGGGAAATGCAATCTAAGAGAAGTGCTTATGGGCCTCAGATGCTGCTTGTCGTCTCATTAGGCTGCTTCTTGTGCATCTGTCTCCCATCGAGTGCTTTGCTTTGGCACAACTGAAAGCAGCCTCTCCGTATCATCATTAGAATTATAGATACAGAAATGTGCACCACGGTGATTTATAGTTTGTTTTTAAATCCTCCTGTGAAAGTCGTTTCAAGAACACAGAGTGTGCGGTTGCTGATCTTTATCCATGACCAATTACACCATAAAACTGACAACTAAAAAGCGCTTTCAACAAACTTTGTGGCTCTTCAAAGTTGGGGTGTCAGCAGAGAATTTGCTTGATTAAAAGATAAATATTTTAGCCTGGTTTTCGTTCCCGACCACCAGAACGTTTTGTACTTTATTTAGTCAGATAACTGTTCTAGTTTGGGTCTGATGAGGGTGGGTTTGTGTTTAAAGTTCTGTTCTGTCTCCAACTGCAGCCAAGTCAGCACAAATGAAACTGCTGCGGTTTCTACTGGAAGTTTTTTTTTTTTTTTTTTAACCAGACGGTCCCGGTACTAAACAAACCCAGTTCTGGAATCAGGTCCTAACTGGAAAGAACTGGTGAAGTTTTCCACAGCCAGAGTGACCCACCAACATGTGGTCGCCCACGGTAACTGCCAGGCTGACCAAGGAGAGCGTTAATGAGTAAAACAACCAGGCTGTTCTGTCCGCAGGTCACCACAAAGCCATGCAGGGGTCAATATTTCTACTGAGGTTGAGGACTTTGTTTTCTTTGCACATCATATTCTATCATCAACACATATCTGTTGAGAACTAATAGCTGAAAACAGAAGAATTAATATCAACATCAATTATGTCAAACCCAACATAATAACGTGTCTATATCAGGACGACACATTGTGGGCAATTTCACACATTTTCTCCACTAACAATTCAACACAGTTATTGCAATAAAATTATTTATCACAATAATTGTGTTCCTTTACACACATCAGTTGTGCACTAGCACAGTAAATGTGTATACAGACACTTTATTGTGTCAAAACATGTTAAAAAAGTCTTGTAGAAAAATGTTTTTTATTGTTAATGTCATGGCAGTGAGTCACAGCAGACTGACTTTGTAGCTACACAGCACCAATAAAAAACTATCTTTAGCTAAATCTGGTGCAGAACCAGCAGTGAAAATCAACACATGTGTTTTAAGAGAGTTTAAGTTTATAATAAATTTATTTATTTTCAATTCAATTCTGAGTAATCACATAGTGCCAATTCACAATGTGTCTCAAGGCACTTTGCAAAAATCATTTCAATTCAATCACACATACTGTACGTTCCAGTTGATCCTCTTTATGCTCAATTAATTATTCAAAGTAGTAAAAGGTTTGTATCTAAAGAAGCCCAGCTGATTGCATCCAGTCTTTGACTGCAGCATTCACTCCTCCTGGTAGAGCATGCAGCGAGAATCACCTGCAGTGGAAACGTTTAAATCCTTTAGAATAACTCTGGGTTGGAGGAAAAATAACCCAACAATCTAATCCACCCCACGATTCATGTCAGGCAGTAAAACTCCTGTGGTTCTGTTGATTCTTCTCTCGCCTCAGCAAAATGAGATTCCTGTGAAGCTCCTCCCTGCTATTACCAGCTTTATGACACACATTGATTGTCAGGCCTTCCTGTCTGTTTACTGTAACTATTACAGACTTACATTATCTCTACTCCACCAACACCGCACTCCGTTACGTATAATTACTTATCTTTCAAGTAAGCAGATCTGCACCCTGCTTCATAATCAGCTTTAGGCTGCAAAGATGCACGATGATATAAACTTGAAGACCGCAGAGCACCGGAGAAATGGCACAGGAGCCGGAGTATTGATTTCATTTATCTCCGCCGGAGCTGGGACTTGTAAACAGGTGTGATTCTGTAATGGAGTTACAGCACTGTTTGCTGGTAACGCAGCGCTGCAGTAATGCAGGGAGACGTATCAAGGTCGTCGTCTCCCTCAGCTGTTAACCAGAGGTGCATCTTAACTGGCTGCGTGTCCCAGCGGCCAGCTGGGAGCAGAGCTCACAGGAAGCAGGTGTGAATGGATGTGAAGCAGGCCGTGCATGATGGGAAGCATGTGCTGCTGGAGAAGGTTTCCCCCGTGAATAACGTTTTTAAAGGTGTAGCTTATCCTTCACTTTATCTCTGTCAAGGTAATTATGAACACTTGCTGTAATTATTGTTGGCAAATGAGAGCGGAGGGGAGACAGCTGACTTTAATTCACACCTGCTGAGTTTGTAGGGATACAATGTGTGGCCCTGAGTTATTTATATTTATTAGTATACATGTTCAATGATTTTTGTATTTTAGTCAGATCTGCTACTCTATAATCTGTCATTTTATTTTAAAATTTTTACTTTTTCACAGACAGCAGTACAGTTTTATATTTCTGATTAAACCTTTATGTCATGCATGTCGAGTTTTTTTTTTTTTAAACCCTAGTTGCTGTTTAATTCCAACTGTTTGCTTTTAAGTACAAGATACTAGACCAAAAATACTAGATAGGCTTTCGTGTTTTTGAACCCAATTAAACATAGTCTTGAATTCTACAGTTGTTTTGACGCGATTGGATTTCACCAAACGTCTAGAGAAAACAATGGCTTCCCTCTTTCCTTACTGTTTTTTAGTAGTTTCTGCAATCTCCTTCAATGCTTTATGCATTCAAGGAGATTATCTTCTGTTTTTTTATGAGAAGATAATTATTACATCAGTTGGGGTTAATTAACTTATTACCAGCTGAAAGATAATCGCCCATGAAGTGATTATCAAATAGAAGATAATTACTTTTTTTTTTACGTTTGTTTTGTCCAGGCAGTATATCATCCAACTCAGATTAAGCTGATTAAGAATAATTATTCATACAAACTCACTAGATATATATCATAACTAGAGAAAAGGGACTTAAAATATACAGAGTATTTATTCAACACAGGATAACAGAAGGGCTTAAATGAACACACAGCAACGCAGGACAGTTGTTTTAGTGGAAACAGAGTGAAACCAAGCAGGCTGAAGGAAAAAAACTTACTGGAGAGAACTCAGACGTGAACAAAGGAAGACTCAGCAGGCTTTCAGACTGACGACTCAATGCACAACTTCATGCATGACGGTCCGTAAACACAACATTCTTGGTAAAAATCTGGTCAGGCTTTAAGTCACCATTTCACTTAAAACATAGCAGGAACAAAGTGGCGGCACTCTGCTCAGGTCGGCCGCTGAGGTTACTCTGAATAGAAACCACCTCCTCTGCTGAGAGCCGTGAGCTCAGGCCTGAAGACTGACTGACACTGGCTGCCATGCTTTTATACGCTGCTACATGTTTCTGCTTTCTGGTAACAAAACAAAAAATGAGACAAAGAGCAGCACATTCAGATATGGAAATTTGTGTTTGGTTCATTATATCTGTGTTGTAATAATGCTGTGTGATGTTCAAATCTTGCATCATTGGAAAGCTTGTTTATTTCTTCTTAAATGGGCAACATCTGTTACTAAAATGCAATTGGGGATAGCAGCAGTATCATAGCAGCAGTGTGTGATGCAATTTGAAAACAATACCACTCAGTTTATTCTGCTATTGACTCACTTTTTAGTCATTTATTGTATCTGATGTTTGAAATTTAAAGAGAGAAAACATCTTGGAAACTTTATTTATTTAACAAACTTGATAGTGTGTTGAAGAACTATTCACATGACATCAAGGTGAACTGTAGTGCAGGGCATTCTGGGTAAATGAGACCAAAACAAACGCACAAGTCTACCTCAAGAAGAAGAAATGTCTCATTGTATTTTACCAAAGACACAAGAGAAATCCTACAACTGAGGCCTCTCCATTTTTTTTCATTCACAGAAAGGGATGTTGTGGTTCATGTCTTCTTCAGAGTTTTTCATGTCATTTCCTTCAGTGGTTCTTGGTGCAGCGCCACCACAGGCGAGGAGGGGAACAGGTTCTTCAAAGGTTCTTTAACATACAGCAGTGTGAAAGTGAACCACTGCAGCTGAAAATGTAACAAATGTTGCACATTTGTGGAAAAACACCTTCAAACTCCTTCACTGCAGGAAAAGCCTGACATTCAACCTGCCATGGTTTTCCAGTTGAGAACCAGTTGAGAACCAGCTGAGAACCAGCTGAGAACCAGTTGAGAACCAGTTGAGAACCAGTTGAGGACCAGTTGAGGACCAGTTGAGAACCAGTTGAGGACCACTGCCTCAGATCTGCAGAATTTGCCTCTCATCTCTAACCACTTTATACCAGCTGAAGATACCAACAGAATCACATTATCTGCAAAAAGTAAATATGAAACCTGAGAATCCCGAAACCACAACTCCTCCTCTCCAACACTACAGTCTGAGATCCAATTCATGAACACAAAAAACAAGATGAAAGACGAAAGGCGGCCTGGTGGAGTTCGCCCGGGCCTGGAAACAGAGGCCTCTGTTTCCAAGTGACACTTTGTTCCAAGAAGCAGAAGAAGACACATGATGATGTGCCCTGCGCCTGCTTTCCACCTTAATGAAGGAGAATGACAGGAGAAATAATCCAAACTCTTCAGAGACAAAGAAACCAAAGAAAACTGAGCAAAAATCTGAGCAGAAAAACATAAAACAAAAACAAACCCCTGAAGAGATTTTAACAAGTTTCATAAAATCTAAATCAAAGTTATTTTGATTTAACTTTTAAACATAGATTTGCTGTGGTGAAAAACAAAACAAACTGTTTAATGTTTTCACCATCAAATCCCAAAGTTTAAACTTATTAATGTGAAAGCTGCCCGTAAACAGAACCATGGCTGTCAGGTAACGCTTCTGAAATATTTAGCTGCTTTATCTTTTATTTGTTCTGCATTTCATCTAAAATGTATTATATATTCCCTTTTGCTCCATCATGTTGTCATGTTTAGAGAGTTTCACACCCTCTCCAGTTCTCCACTTTTGTTGTTTTTTTCACCTTTTTGTGTATTTCTCACAAAGGTGAAAATTTTCCCATCGGTATTTTCCCATATTTATGCGAATAAATTCTGCTGAAGCTGACAACAGCAGGCTGTAGGCATCTGCAGCAGTATACTGATACATAAACCAATATCCATAATTAATATTCCCTGGAGACAGCGGTGCAGATCCACTCTTCATGATGTGTTCTACATTAATAAGCCGAGTTAATAAAAATCAGTGGAATGCATCGATGCAGAGAAGCTGCAGAAAAATCAAGGTATTGATTTCACATCATTACCAGCGACTGTGGGAACAACTACAGCTGAGAGTAAGAAAGGAAATGAGACAAATATGGATATGCTTTCAGCCTTGTGGAGCACATAAACATCTTAGATTTGACCTTTCACCTATAACAACTGATTTAAATGTGAAAACAGGCCAAGTTACAGTGTGAGTGTTTTATAATGAACAGTTCTCTCTTCTGGGTTTTCTCTGGTCTAAAGAATATGAGCTTGGAAGAAAATCATTTTTATGGCTGGAAAGACTCTTAAATAAATACAACTTCGCCTCTGATTGGCTGCAGAGGAGCAGATAAAGCAAAAAGACAAGTTATGGATTTTTTAAATTTATTCCGGGTAAATTGTGCATTTATGAAATGTCATTTAGAAGACAAAATATATACAGATTTTTGGGTATTTCTCTCTTCTCTTTCTGTATTTTCCCATATTTAAACAGATAAATTCTGCAAATCACACTAAAGATTTTTTGTGATTAATTGGATATAATTTGCAGAGCAATAAAAGTAAATATCATACAGTAAGAGACCAAGAGGGAGAAGATGCAGCAAAATCAATAATGACCCCAAAACAAAACCTTGTGGAACACCAAACTGGACAAGACAGGATTTATACTTAAAGTTTGTCCTGATTTCTGAGTTTTAGCTCTTGGTGATTCTTCTTTAATCATCTTCTGGATCTTAATCGTCTTTGACCAGTTCCATATTAAATTAATTCCTGAACTCTATACAAGAATCTAATTTCTTATATAAGTGTGTGATGGAGATCTCTCAAGGTTAGATCCATTTTGACAGATTAATACGTCAAAATATAATTTAACTTGGCTCATTCTCTCTACACTTTGGAACCAGTGGAAGTTTCTCAAGCAGATGCAAAATAATTTTAAATCCAAATCATATTTTCTTTATTCCAAACATGCAAAGACCACCTGCCAGGACTTGCTAAATCCTGCACAGAGGATGAGAATTAATGACCTCCATCACATCATAATTTATATGCTAGAACTGTAAATAAAGGAGTGGGCCGACTCTGAGGAAGCAGTCATGTTTTATACTTACAGAGATTAGTATTCTTTAAGATGTTTGATGCCTTAAAATAAATGAGATTTATTTGCCATTCGCAGAACCTGATGGCTCGACCAAACAAGATAGATGAGAAGACCTAATAAATTATATCCCTATAGAATCTATCATTTCTGACTGTGAGCCAGAGCTTTAAAATGTTAAAGAGCTGTTTGGGAAGAATACAAATTAACCAGTCCAACTGCAGTGTTTTCCATTTTGGCTTATATAAGAGCAAGGGATGCAACAGGGGAATATACTGTGATTTAATAAGCAAGTTCTTATCCAAGCATGTTTACGGTTGTAGTTTTGTTTCCTTCGGGATGTAAAGAAGTGCAGCGCAGCGACCCGAGCTGAATGGGAGAAGACCTTACCTCAACAGGAAGCGGGAGCTGACAGCGACCCGACTTTCTCAGGCATTTCTGCTCCTTACAGCTCCAGCAACTATCTGCTCAGGTATTTCAGCCCCAGTCTGTTCAGGGAGAATGAGTGCTGAAAAGAAAAGAAACAGTGGGTAAAAACCACATTTTAAAGTAACTCTACCAGTCAAACACACATTCACTGCAGTCTGGAAAAGGTTTTAAAAAGTGTCAAAGTTATTTTTTACAGGAGGTCAGCTTGTACTTTTGCTGGGAACAGCAGATTCTAATATTCTTCGGGTTTCACTGCAGAAAAAGAGGAAAAAGTCAAAGGAAAAGTTTTCCAATTCTCTGCTGAATTTGGCACATGTTGCTGCCCGTCTGTCCAGGTAACCCGGCCTCCTCCCGCAGTCCAGAATCATCAACCTGAGGGGAACCAGAGGTTCAGCATCGCCTGCAGGTGTGAATGTGTGCATTGTCCAGTTTGTACCCGCCTCCAGCCCATTGAACGCTGGACAGCAGCCCTTCAACAAGCCTGTAAGGAATGAACAAGGACAGAAAAACACAAAAATATTTAGTGGTTAACTTCTGGAGCGACTGTAGAGGAAGTTAGTCTTACATTTTAACAAGAAATTCTACATCTATGTTTTGGTGGGAAAAGAAAACACAAGTCTTCAAAAACATCCCAAGTCTAGATTTGTTTGTCTCCCATGTGAAATTCTGGATTACATTTAAAATGCTAATTTGTGGACAAGTCTGTAAAACAGCTGTTCTCCATTCCCCTTATACAGCAGCACCACGCTAAACGTTTTATAACAGTGAACTTTGCCCACCAACATTTGTCTTTCATTGGGATTTTATGTGACAGATTAATTCACTGTACAGTAGTACGATGAATATAGTTTATATATAGTATACATAGTTCATGTGAAGAAGCTCAAGCAGTATAAAGGTTTGCATGTTTTCATATGTGTATTTACAACCATTTCATAAAATGGAGCTGAAGGACCCAAACACAAGAGGAAGATAATATGCAAATAAGAACGTCAAAGCAGTAGGACCAAAACAATGTTAACCAAATGAACAGGAAACATACGAAAGGCAAAAGAACCCAACAAAGAACTTTTGGGTTAGACTCAGAGATTGGAATAAGAACCAGCTGTGTGTCAAAGCATAACTGGGTGAGTAAGAGCTTCTCCAGGAAACATTTGGTCAATAACTGACCAGAAATGACACAAGAAATCACTAATGATGACCAAACAGGCAGGAATCAGAGAACAAACCTGGAATCAGGAAAGTAAAACTCAGAGTGATGAACGTATCCAACCTGCTCCTCCTAAAAAAAACACACAGAAGATTTAACTGGAACTGTAATTCTGCTGTTTTGACTAAAAGTTATCACAGACTGGAACTTAATATATCTCCTTTCAATCAAAGTAGACGATTAGGATTCCAAACAATGGTGCTTTAATTAAATCTAATACATTTATCAGCAGCAGCTCAGGAATACATAAATAAAACTATATAATGCTACATTTGCATTGTTACATCAACATGCAGAGCACACAGCAAACTGTTCTGTCACATAATGTGCAGATAATGTTCTGCTTTAGCCATAATGATACAAACCAAAACACACCTAGACAATCTAAACAGCGATGTTATCCGTGTGGAGCCACAATAACACCTTCAGCGAGTCTCAGTGGGATTCTGCAGTCATCTTTCTAACTGCTGGGCCACAAATTAGTGTCTGAGCTGCCACACACTCGCTCGGAGCCTAACAGCCGGCAAACTGCCGCAAACAGCCCATAATGCAACACTTTCTCCGTGAGGCTCTTCCACTGGGTCACCCGCCTTTTGGAAACCAGTCACCTTGTCAACCTGCGGTTTTTACAGCTCAATAAGAAGAATATTCTACACAAGAGGAAAATGATGTTACAGTGAAAGTGTAACATAATTAATCAAATTAATTAATAAAATTAAAGATCCCGATTCTCAGCTCTGTTTCTCTGTGGAAGATAATGAGATTAAGTCCAATATATCACACTATGTTGTCTGCATGTCTCATACGACTCTACATGCACAAAGAAAATGGATTATATCGGCTTTAGGGTGTTTTTCTACCTGATGGTCTGGTAGACTCGGTTTGATTTGGACCAAAACTGCAACATTAGTTACATTTCAGCTGCTGTGGTTCACTGTGTGAAACAAACCAAATCATTTGAAAAATCTGTTCCCCCTCCTCGCCTGTGGTGGCGCTGCACCAAGAACTACTGAGGGAAATGACACAAAAACCTCAGAAGAAGCCAAGAGCACAACTTTCTTCTCTGCAAAATATTTTTAAAAATGCAAAAGAGTCAGATTGTAGTGGTTTTAGGATTTCTCTTTTGTTTTTGATAAAAGAACACAAACTATTTCTCTCTCCAGCATTAGACTCACGTTTGGTTGGTTGGTTGGTTGGTTGGTTGGTTGGTTGGTTGTATTCTTCCAGGATGTTCTGTGCTATATATAATATATTTACATGTTTAAAGAAATAGCAGTTGACCCAAAGGCTGCAATGAAACAAATTACGAGCTACAACTTATTGAGAATAAAACTACATTTAAAAGTATCCAAGTCCCCAAGAGTGAAATTAAAAAACTGCCTTGTAGAAAAGGATTCCACATTTTAATCCATTAAGTTTGGAGAAACCGCATGCAAACACTGATTATCCCCACGGCAGCCATAATGAAGACAAATAATCAGGAGGCCAAATGTAATCTGAGAAAAGCAGTTAGTAGATCTATGTTTTTAGATGTGATTAAAACACTGACAGAACCTAATTTGGAGGAGATTCCTCTGGTCTGCTGCAGCTGTAACTAAAAAGGCCTGATTAGACCACAATTCAAATCTTCTTGTCAGAACCTCTAAAAACCATTAAAGCCCAAACTAAAGCAATCAGCTTCTCAGTCCAACCTGGAATGAGAGACAGAACCGGGTTTGAGAGGCCATTAAGGCGCTGGTAGGTAATCAGCAGGTGTGTGTAATTAATCCTGCTCCGGACATGGAGATCAGGCAGGTTCCAGTGAAGCTGCAGGTTCTGAAAGAGGCAACGCCGTGGTATCAGCTGCACCATACCAACCTGTAATGAATTACAGTAATCCAATTCAGAGGGAATAAATGGATGTGGCCTAATTAAAGTAGTTTAAAGATAAGTATGACCTTTGCTAAAGGTCTGGGCTGAGGAGAATGTCCATTAAGGTCAGAAACATTCTTCTATTAGCTCTGCAGGCATCTCAGAAATCACAAAACCAGCCCACTTTCTCTGCTGGTTCTGTTTCGTTGCATGACTGGCAATGAAGCTGGAGGCTGAGATATGGCTGCAGGGAAAGTTACACCTTCAAACACAGAGTTATGAAAAATACAGCACCCTGCAAGAGTACTGCACTACCTGACAAACCTGAATGTGTTTTATTGGGATATTTTTTTAAGTGGTAAGGCAACATAAAGCAGAGATTGTAAGAAAGACAGTGGAGAGTGCACAGTTTTTAAATTGTTTTACGGATAATAATCTGAAAAGTGAGTCCATACCTCTGCAGTTTCAGATGGACGTCATGAGTTATCGCTCTACCAGCTGTGAAAAACCTCCAGATTGTGACATTTTTCCACTACAAAGCGGCTCAGTCAGATTAAATGGATCATTGAATAGATTTCGGGTTATTGTCCTGTTGGAGGCTCAACCTCCACCTCAATCTCAAATCTTTTGTGGTTTCCAAAAGGTTTCCTCCAGTATCAGCCTGTATTTAGCTACATCCATTTAGCCACCATCAGCTCTGACCAGCTTCCCTGTTCCTGCTAAAGAAAAGAATCTCCACACCTGGATGCTGCCACCACCAACCGTCTACATGACGGCCGACAGATGCAGCAAACAGCAGCTGCAGCTGCATGCAGGCTCTAATGAATGACCAAGCATTTCATATGAAGTTCATGTTCATCCATCAGAGCCCACATCATGTATTAGCTGCATGCATTCACTCTAATGCATTCACTTACTCTGCAGACTGAGGAGCTGGTTGAAGTTCATATACATTAGTAGATGGATGAGATTGTTGATGTTGCATTCACTGATGAGACTTTAAAAAAACAAAAAAACTTCAGTCTTAATTCAATCCAACATTCAGACACATCAGTAATTAAATCCACATTTGTTTCAAATGCATATTCAGTTTTTATCTGACTGGACTTAAAGTAAGACTTTGTCCAACTGCTGCTTCAGAGGAACCATGTGTTCAGTGTTTCTAACATCCCAGAAGAAATGATCTAATCTAACATGTCAGGAAAACAAAGAGAAAATCAAAAAGACATTATAAACAGAAAACCCAGAGAAATAAAACTCTTTTTATTCGTACCATCTGTACAAATTTGCATTTGAAAACACTTTGCAAAGATTTTAACCAAATATAGTGTTTCTGTTGCATCACGCAGTGATATAAAGTATGATTCTATATTATAAAGAGCTTTTTATATGACAATTTGTTTCTTACAGGCGTCTAATGTGCATTGTTGTGTCAAAGCTTTACATTTTCAGCTGTAACTAAAGTGAATTTAAAAAAAGATAGAGCTTAATGTCGCTGCTGCAGTCATGTTGTAAGTGGCAGCTGATGACGCGGCGACAGGCTGAATAATCAGCTCCATGTTGGGACGCTCACTTTGATCAAGCTGCAGACATGTTGCTCTATAAGCTCTGATCCCAGCATTCCTCTTTCAGTACTAGTCAGGTGATCACTCAGGTATTTGCAGTCCTCCTCTAATCCTGTTTCTCCTTTTAGGATTTGGATTATTCCCACTCCTCCTATAGATCACAGCTGTTTCTTTTCTCCATCTTCCACCAACCTTTCCCTCCGTTTCAGAATAAAGATATCAATCAGTTTGCTGCACACCTCATTGAAAACCTCACCTGTAAGATTAAAACATTTAATTCTCAGTTTGGTTCCTACTGATAAATCTACTTTCATGATAAATATAACAAAAGGTTAAAGTTTAGCAAGAGTCTAAAGTGTTAAAAAACAAACTGGATTTCAGAATACTTTAAGCTATTTAATGATTGTAGGTTTTATTTTAGAGAAAGCAGCATATCCTAGCCATTTAAAATACTTTTTTTTATTATCATTTGGGGAAAATGCAGCAAACTCAAACCAAATGACTCCAATATTATGGCAAAACATCATGGATGAAGTTAAAATCAAACTTAGTAGGAACTGATAACTGACCCTGACAGGGTTTCACTGAGCTGTGCAGTTCTGGGAAAACGCAGGTGGAGGTTGGGAGCTCTTCTTAAAGAGCCGGTGCACCGTGTGTCGCCTTAATCCT